>NW_028190271.1:69085-201905 GCF_048542155.1 Nylanderia fulva | reverse complement strand
TAATATAAGAGTCTATTGATTATACAAATTTATGATATGCGTCAACATACCGTCCGCCTCGAATGTGATTGACATTCGATATGAATACAACATTTGCGGTCAATGAAATTTAACGTAAATTTACAATATTCAATCGGACAGTTACAATCCAATGCCGCCCGCCATGGCGGAATGATGTTCGCTATCATTGTTGATGTCGACCGGAAGAAAACAAAGTTTTGTAATGGGGCGCTTGAACTCGAATTCAGCCGTTTTAACAGTAACGACTCGAACGAGCCGATCGCTGCCTGGATGGCATTTAACTATACGCCCAAGCTTCCATCGACTTGGAGGGGCAAGTGGATCGCGAAGTAAGACTAATCTACCGGGTGTGGCTAGAGTTTGTACAGAACGCCATTTAGGGCGTTGTTGTAAGGTATTCAAATACGTATCTTTCCATGCCTTCCAGACGCGTTCGCTTAATTGCTGCACTAGTTGCCAGCGAGATAAACGATTTTCGGCGTGTTCGAGTAAGCTCGGCTCCGGGATCGAGCTTAAGGATGCGCCGATCAAAAAATGACCCGGAGTCAGAGCGGTATAATCGTCTAAAGCGTCGGACACGGAAGCGATGGGACGAGAATTTAAGAAAAGTTCGATACGGCATAGTAATGTGGTTATCTCTTCGAACGTTAAGGTGTGCGTTCCAATAGCGCGTTTAATGTGATGTTTCACAGAGCGTACGGCAGCCTCCCATAGGCCTCCGAAATGCGGCGCAGCGGGAGGTATGAAATGCCATGCAGTATTTTCTTGAGCTATGTAATTTTGAAATGCTGGATCACGCGTGGCTGCATGGAAGGAGGCCGTAAGCTCTTGATCGGCACCTTGAAACGTGGTACCGTGATCGGAGTACATTGCATGCGGAATGCCACGACGTGCGGTAAAACGATGATACGCGGCAAGGAACGACGCGGTAGTATAATCCGATACTGCGTCTAGGTGCAGTGCTTTCGTGGTCATGCATACAAAAATTGCGAGGTAAGCTTTTTGGGCTTTATGACCACGACCTTTAGTCGTACGCACTAGTAACGGACCCGCGTAATCGACGCCGGTATGATTAAAGGCGCGTGAAGTCGGGTTCACGCGGAAATCCGGCAGGTCGCCCATAAGCTGTTCGGGCACGCGTGCATTCTCCCGTGTGCACACAATACATTGGTAGAGGACGGTACGCACAGTGGCGCGAGCGCGAATTAGCCAATACTGTTGTCGCAGGAGCGTGAGTGTGAGTTGCGGACCGGCGTGTAGGGCCGCAACATGAATCTGTTTGATAAGGAGGTGGACCAATGAATGTGATTTTAAAATTAGCGGATGTTTAGCGTCATCTGACAGGCTTGCGTGCTTTAATCGGCCTCGAACGCGTAACAAGCTGTCTCTGTCTATGTAAGGAGAAAGCGAAGCTAATGGACTAGTTTTTGAGACGCAACGTAGTTGTTTTAGGCGAGCTATGTCGTCAGCAAATAGATTGAGTTGAATCCGTCGAATCCAAAAATTATGAGCGGCGACCAGCTCATCGGACCGGAGAGCATGCGGGTGCAAGTGAGGGGCATCGCATTGTGTTTTCGTCTGGGTACGAGCGTTGCGAACGTTATATCACGCATTTTTTGACGCTTTGTTTCAGGATCCTTTTGGTACTGATCACGCACCATCTGAAGTTTTGTTTCAGGATCCTTATGATACTGATCACGCACCATCTGACGTTTTGTTTCAGAATCCTTATGGTACTGATCACGCATCATCTGACGTTTTGTTTCAGGATCCTTATGGTACTGATCACGCACCATCTGACGTTTTGTTTCAGGATCCTTATGGTACTGATCACGCACCATCTGACGTTTTGTTTCAGGATCCTTATGGTACTAATCATGCATTATCTGACGTTTTGTTTCAGGATCCTTATGGTACTGATCACGCATTATCTGACGTTTTGTTTCAGGATCCTTATGGTACTGATCACGCATTATCTGACGTTTTGTTGCAGGATTCATAAAATATTTTTCTTTGTGAGAAAAAGCATCTTTTTCGATTCGTTTCGAACGCTGTTCCTCAGTTTTTTTACTACGTGCAATTCTTTTTCTCAGTGCATCCCTCTCTCGTCTTTTCAATGTCTCCAACGGCAGTAGCGTTAATGGAGCAATTGAATCATAGTGGTACGGAAAATGAGTTATTGTTTGTTTTTCAAACATTGCGGACAAATGAGGTCTTAGCAACGATTGATTATACGTCACGATGCAAGGATTTACGCCAAACAGAATAGATGTAACAATCGCAATTGCCATAGGACCACAATTATAACCGTCACCTTGCGACTGAACTTTAGGAAAAACTATTAGATTGTTTTGACAATCATGAAAGGGAAATAATCTGTCCACAAAAATTCGAATTTCTCCATTCAAATTATGTATATTTGCATTACGACTACCTTCATGAGAATCATATATAATAATAGATTTTGCATCGTAATGGCAAGCAACCCAATGTCCACCACCAAAATCACTGTGCAGTATTTGCAAATGCTTCTTCTTTGAATTATTCAGTGGAACAATCTGATCGGGAAATATTGTCAACCATACAAGTCGAGGTGCATAATCAGAATTGCTCTCGAGTAGCGCATGGAAACTGTCTATCATCGTTTCCGTCAACCATTCTTTGAAAGCCAAAATATTCTTTTCCTTATTGCCATAATGGAACTTGTGACACTGATGATCCATTTTCAGTTGTTTGGGACAGTTTTAGTTATAGATATACGGCGTTTGGGGCAGCCTTCTAGTGATGCAAGTATCAAATAAGATTTTTCTAATTAGACGCCTAGAGCAGGCGAAAGGTCTGAGATATTGCAGACTAAAATGCTACAAAAGCGAATACTGTTAATTTGGATGTGTAATAGACCCAAAACAAAAATACTTTTTCTAATTGTATAGGCGCCACGGGCAAGCCAAAAATCTGCGCTATTACAGACGAAAACGCTATAATAGCGAATAATTTTAGTTTGGATACGTAATAGGCCGAACAAAATTAATTTTTGTAATTGGATGCAGGCGTCTAGGGCAAGCCAAAATTCAGCGCTATTAGCAGCCGATGTTCTAATTCAGCGCTTATGGCAGCTTTTATACAGCGCCTGAGCAGCCGATTAATTTTTTTTTATTTTTCCGGATCTGTAAAATAAAAAAGTTATATAAATACATTATAAATTATTTTAATAAACATATGCAAAGATTCAAAATTATTACACTAATTAAACAATACTTCAGAAACTGCAGTTAAAAAGAAATGAAATTACATCTGTTCATTTTTCTTTTGTATAGTACTTGTAATTCACGTAATCACATTGACACGTCAAAATAGTATTTATTTATTATTATTGTAAATAAATCATCATTGCAGTAGACCTAAAATTTCTTAAAATTAAAAATCATAATCGAAAATTTGAAGTAAATCTAATTTTTTTTATAAATAGAAATATTCTATTTTTTTTTAATTTATCGATTCTTCACTATATATTTGATTCAATAATCTTACCTCAAGATTTTTATGCACAAAATGATGAATACCAATCGAAGTTAAATGCCTATCTTTGTTTTCCCTTTAAACTAAACAACTTTTGTCTGAAATTTTCCTATATACTTTCGAGATATTTAATAAGTACAAAATTTACTTATGAAATAGGTATTTCTGTACAAACAAGATTTATAAATACAGGATTTACTTACAGATTAAACAAGAATTTTTAAGAGGCATTGATGATTTATTGATAATAAAACTTCCTACGACATTTAAATAAACTTGTTAAATATGCAAGACGAAAAAATGTTTCAAACAAACACCATAGGATTTGAAGAAAGACAGATGATGCTGATATTCATTTGACCTTGCAGAGATCTTGAAAATTCCTGTTAACGTTAACCCACTAAACATGAAATATACATGCAATGTTTCAAATTGTTTCATTTAGATTTCAAATGATACATTTTACGTATTTGTTTTTGATATAATTCATAAATGTTACAATTGAAATATTTCATCATAGTATATATTAAAAATATTTCAAATGAAATATCTCAATTGATATATATTTAAAACATTCCAAAGTTATCGTTTTAGGTATATTTACAAAATAATAGTAAAATAAATATTTATGTACACGATTAGATAATCGCTTACATAATTTGGAAAATGGCAATCACGTATTACATTCAAATTGTGTTTATTTATTATAAATAAATTATTAGAGAGAAATATTGAAAAATATTGAATAACATAATTAGAATACGTTGTATATAAATATTTATATAAATGGTCTTGTTTTAAAATTGTATTATTATTTAAATGCTTAGAATGTATATATTTTGTTATTATATATTTATTTATATATTTATATTTTTTTTATATTGAAAAGATTCATTTTTCTTTTTCCTTTTTTTAAATTAATAAATTTTATTAAATATTTGTTTGCCAATTAAACAAAAATGTAATCGTACACCAGCAATTACTTTTCAAAATATTATTTTTCTTGTGTGTGAATAGTTTCATATAATATCTGGATTGCAAATATATATTGTTAATAATAATAGTTTTGTTGCATATCTATTATGCATATAATTTGGAAATAATATAATTTAATAATTAAAAATTGCAAACAGAATAATATATTCACATATTTATATTTATTATATTATATCTGCACATATTCATATTGATGAGATAATTGTTTATTATATAAAATCATGTGCGTGATAATTAAATATTTTCTATGCAATCAAATTAATAAGGAATATAATGATTTAACATGATTATATTCTAAATCTGTTGGTGAAAACGTTACGTGCAACAAATATATACAATTTAAGTTATTAAAATTTTATTATTTTTGTAAAATATCATTGACTTTGTAGAATACTTGAAAATATTACAATTCTATTTCTTAATAATAAATTAATTAAATTTAATAAAGGAAATAAAACATTTTATCGTGTTCTGATATTGGACTTATTAACCATAGCGTGTAATTAAATATTATAGGTCTACGCTTATTGTGATAAAGCTCTTTGATTGTTAATTGACTGAAATATAACCTAAGAGCTTTGGACATTCACATTCCACAGTAATCAAAGAGTTAGGATTATCAATTCTTTAAGGTAACGTATTGATAGTTTGTTCATTACTTATCATAATGCAAATACAATTTGACTTTATCACTTTATAATTATTAAAAATCGTTTTAGAGTGAATCTTATGTAACAAGCTTTTTTTGGTTTTCTTCGGAATTTTTTATAATGAACTCATAAATGTTTTGTATATGTATAAAAAATTTCATTTTAAAAAAGGTAAAAAAAGTTGTTAAGTCCGCGTCAAAAACTATATCTCCAAAATCTTACAGAATCTTAAAACATATCTGAAAAATAATGTATTTAAAATATATAATGACATCAAAAACTTGCAATAACAAAAATATAAACATTAAAGACTTGCGACAAAAAAAATTAATTTAAAAACTTAACATACATATATTATATAACATACATATATATACATATATTACATGAGGTGAGACACGGATGTGATTTATTTATAATAAATAAACGTTATTTGAATGTAATGTATAAAAAGATTGTGAAATAGTTACATGTTTGAACACATAAACGCTATCTAGTTATCCAAAAAAAAAGTGTATTACCACACACACACACACACACACGCGCGCACGCGCACGCACGCACGCACGCACGCACGCACGCACGCACGTATACATTCTTCTTTATAATGCTCAGAATAAAAAATCAGCACATGATCCACATTCTCTCAAAAACCATGAAATATGACACATTTTTCATACATAATTTCCAATATTTTTAAACATAATTAATTGTAACAATAATTTTTGGTATCACTAGTCTAGGTTTCATCACAGTAATAATTTAAAATATGATATTTAGTATTAAGGCAGAAAATCTATAACTTGGCAAAAATAATCTTATTTATTTTATGATCTCCTTCGACAGCGCACTGCTGATTTCACTAAAACATCTGATAGCTATTACATTGATTTTGCAACCATATTTTCTAATTGTATTCCGATTAACTTCTTCACAATTATTTTTATTAATCAGTGTAATTTCTGTAACATGTAATGTTACGAAAATTGTATGTTACTTTGCACTTATTATTATATTAATTTTATAAATATAATTAACTTTTTTATAATTTTTATTATTATTAGCATAAAATACATATTTATAAATATATAATTTTAATATTGATTGATATAATATAAAAAACACTGATGTATACCTTAATTATATATTAAATAATGCAGAACATTACACAAAACATTTTAAAACTATTATAATTATATATAATGAATATTTCAGATTTTTATACGATAATGAATAAAATAGACAAAAATATAAAATAATATCAATTGTGTGTATGTGTGTGTAAAATGAAGACGAGTAATAAGTCATAATGAGTCAATGATCGATATTTATCAATTTGTTGCATATTGAATATCATCCAACTATCCTCTTGAAAAAATAATAGTTTTGATTTTCTGCTTGAATTTGCGCATACCATGGAATATAAAAAAATCGTAAAAATCGGGATATGTTTCTGTAATATAAGTAATAGGTAAGCAATCAATCTCTAATTCATTAATATTTTCTATGGACCATCGGAAAAATGTTTCGTACACCGGATGACTATAATCTCGTATTATTTTTATGAGAGGACAATGCTTTTCCAAATCCCAATTATGCAAGTAACGTAGATCATCATCTGTTTGTGATTCTGCAATTTCCCTCTTAAAATTAATAAAACTTGGGCGATGTAATTGGCTAAATTCACAAAAAATTTAAAATATGTAGAAAAACATTACAAATACGTGAAAATTGTTTGTGTAATATTTATGTTATAAAACATTTTAATAAATACTAAGAAACAAAATATAAAATTGCATTTTTCTTTATAAATTTGTTATATCCCCCAAAGATATACAATAGATATAACTATTAAAAGTTAACTAATATTAAGAAATGGGTACTCGTATTGCATCCGCAATTACGACAGACACTGACCGCGTTAAAAAACGCATACGATGCGAGGTATACGCGGAATCAGAATTACGACAGATAATGACCGCGTTAAAAAACGCATACAATGCGAGGTATACGCGAAATCAGAATTACGACAGATAATGACCGCGTTAAAAACGCATACAATGCGAGATATACGCGGAACAGAAATTGATCAACGTGCAAGCAAAGCAGAAGGACTTTGAATCTGCTTCGCTTGCACCTAGATTCTCGACCGGGGAAACCTGTTGCCAGGCACCCCTTCCGATCGGGAAAACTCCAAAAAACAACGATATAAAAAGAGAGTAGAGACGCGACAGCTCGCTCAGTCGCACACACAAATAATCGCTCTAACCACGATCTCGCTAAACCGCGCGCGCACCTAGCATCGACTCGCAGTTGTGCGCGATACGCGGAGTAATAGAAAGTCAGTGCCGCACACACGATAAAGCTTCAGTGTATTAATAGTGGAATAAAATAAAGACCAAGTGGTTGAAGTTGAATAAAGAATTTTAATACAAAAAGTGTAGTGCATTTTCTACAAACACCCGACAAGTCCTGACGCCCCGGATTCCCATCCCAATTTGGCGCGACCCTTAAGTGTCTCTCCCGAGGCACACAACAAATTTATATATCTATTTATATATCTTATATTTATATTATGATAATAAAGAATATAACATAATTTTAAATGCAATTAAATAATATATTATTTAATTTTTCATTAAAGCACTAAAACAGATTATATTTGAACAAAGTATTGAGAGAGTTATAAAATGATTTTGAACAATAACAAAACAAATTAAAAGAAAATAAAGACAAAACAAAAAATTAGAAAAATAAGTAGGTAGATCTACGAGAGAAGAATAATGAAAAATGGAGAAGGTAATGGAAAAGAGATGTTAGATATTTAATAACCTGTTAAAAAAGATTAGAAAACAAATAAAAAATAGCAAAAGATGCAATTAAAAGAAAAGAAATTATAAGAATTATGGACAATATACATATATATAAATAAGGGAAATAATAAAAAGAATAAAAATAATTTTAAAAATTATTTTCAAAAAATAACAAATTATGAAACAAAAATAAACAAAACAACAATGAATCTGCATATGAAAGAGAGACAACGATAAATCAACAACTTCTTTCTACAAAAGCGGTTTTCATAGTAAAAATAATGAAATTAAAAATAAATATAGTAGAAAAACGAGAAAAATAGCGGAATTGTAAAACTAAAAAACACCATTATGAAATAATGTCAGAAGAAGCAAGAAAATTAAGGGACATTTTATAAAACTTCTATTATTATACATTATTTAAGTTATGTAATTTTATTTTTTTTATATTATATTCTATATTGTATTACTCACTTGCTGTTTGTATATAAACGAACGATTTTCCAAAATATTTGTTCGGTTAAGGCGTGTTGCATCATGCGCAGTATAAAGGGTGTTTAAATCAAAATTATATATATTAGATGTATTTTAAATATATATATTTATTATAATAGTTGCTTGTAAACATTGATTTTATTGATTTTATAAAGAAAAATTATATATATATATACCCGCTAAACATGAAACATACAGGGGATGTTACATTTCGGCAATAATATTGCAAATTTGAAACGTTACATAAATATGTTTATGAAATGTTTCGTAAACGTTTCAAAATAACATTTCAATTGCAACATTCATGCACTGTTCCAGAAATGTAACATTTTGGCTGTTATATCGATAATTTGAAATGTTAGGAAAGAAATGTTTGGCAACATCCTAGAAACATTTCATTTGGGATGTTCAGTTTGTAACGTTCAGAGACATTACAGCATTGTTACATTTGCGACGTTCATAAAACATGTATTTTAAAACATTCCATAAACGTTTCATTTGGGATGTTTTGTTTGTAACCTTAGAGACATGACAGCAATGTTACATTTGCTACGTTCATAAAACATATATTTTAAAACATTCCATAAACGTTTCATTTGGGATGTTTAGTTTGTAACGTTCAGAGACATTACAGCAATGTTACATTTGTGACATTCCTGAAACATTTAATTTCATAATATTCTATGAACGTTTTATATGAAACATTTACTTTGTAACATATTCAAAAATATTACACTGCATTGCAGATTTTATATATTTGTGTTTGTACAATTGTTTTTGTACAATTGTGTTACATCAACGTTTTTGAAATAATAACACAAAAGCTTTTTAGTAAATATCAGGTACGTATATATATATATTAATATAAATAAGGTACGTATATATACATTAATAAATAAAGTACGTATACATTAATAAATCACTGAATTTTTAATATTTTATAAATTTATAATATTTTGAAAATAGTTTTTGTTTAACGTTTCATGCAAAACATAGTTAAGTAAACAAAAGTATAGTTTCATATTTTTATTTAAAAAATGTACAAATATTTAATTGAAATATTTATAAATAATCGTGTTTTATACATATATGTACTCAATTTATCTTTGCGACAGTCGAAAAAAATATTTCACTCGTGGTGACTTAAAAAAATTCTATTGTAACATATTTACTATACCACAAATATCTCATACATGTTCCAAGAATGTTTTAGGAATCTATAATAATCACCGCTCGTTCGTTAGCAACGAGTTGATACGCGTAACTAGGGAGCGCGGCGTTTCGTCTCAGGAGCTTTCGTATGTGAATAAGAATACCCAAATATAATAATAAGACAATTGTGTTTGTTGGGCTTTATTGGAGGTTTTATAAGTCGTTTTATAATTAAATTTTAAATTCATCTTTATTTATAACTGGAAGCAATGGATCTGCCTGTTGGTGACGTTCGAGATTCCTGCCATGTAAGTATATATTGTGTATATATATATTATTTTAATAACGTTAAATACCATAAAATCTTAAAAACTACGTATTAACTATATGAGCATCTCATGTGAATAATTTTAATTTTTTCAGTGATTTTTTTATCAAGTCAATAATAGCAATACTGACATAAAAATTAAAACAATAATGGCTAAAATAAAAAAATGTTTTGTTACAAAACGTCATATGAGACGGATGGTAAAAAAAGAATTAATACACATCTTGCAGTTGAATCGACAATTAATTCAGACGAATAATTTGCCTAATAACATAAAAACAATTATAAATGTAGATACTGTCATAAATGTAAATACTACAAATATAAATGTACATACTGCAAAGAAACATAATGAAAAACAAGAACAATGTGAAAACCATGATAATGTGATTCCCGAGATTCCAGAAAAAATTGAGATTGAACCATTGGAATATATTGATGTGATTGAAGAAATTAACTGTTCAGATACTTCTTTATCATTTGAAAATTTATGTAATAATCTCCCTATTGTAAATGATTTCATAGTTAACGCTGTGAAACAATGGTTTTTAAAATACAGACATTTGCTTAGTCAATCTGCCATGAATGAATTGTTGGGTATTCTACGAGTGATATTTCCACAATTAGCAAAAGACTCGCGAACTCTTTTAAAAACACCAAGTTCATGTCCATATGAACTTAAAAGTGTTCCTCCAGGTTTCTATTGTCACATTGGCATAGAGAATGGACTACGTAGGATAATTAATAATAGTTTAAATATGCAAAAACATTTGATGCAAAATGTAGAAATAGTATTACCTCTTAACATAAACATTGATGGTTTACCGATATCTAATTCTTCAAAAAGTCAACTCTGGCCTATTCTTATCTCCATAGATCTAAATCTGGTTGATAAAAATATTAAAAAACCTTTTGCGGCTGGGATATATCACGGACACAAGAAACCAGCCTATGTAGACCAATTTTTAACTGAGTTTATAACAGAGTTCAAACATTTAGAACAAAATGGTTTTAACATAAATAAAAAAATAATAAAAGTAAAGGTTGGTAAACTTCTTTGTGATGCTCCTGCAAAATCATTTATTTTATGTATTAAAGGTCATACAGGCTATAATGCCTGCACAAAATGCATTCAAGAAGGGACCTTTGTTAATGGAAGAATGACTTTTTTACAAACAAATGCACAATTGCGGACTGATTTCAGTATCAGAAATAAATTAGATGAGGAATTCCATAAAGATACAAGTCCTTTCGAAAAGCTAAATATTGGTTTCGTATCTCAAGTTCCTCTCGATGGCATGCATCTTGTATTTCTAGGCGTAGTTAAAAGATTAATTATGTTTTGGATAAGAGGGAAAAAAAATCATCGTTTACCCGAGACTGATAAAAATGATATTAATAATCAATTATTGTTTTTGAAGAATTATGTGCCGAAAGATTTTCCACGCTTGCCAAGAAGTTTAGAGGACATTGAATACTATAAAGCCACTGAATTAAGGCAATTTTTATTATACACCGGACCAATTGTTTTAAAAAAGATTGCAAACAAAAATATATACACACATTTCATGGCCTTATCCTGCGCTATTCGAATTTTATGCAGTCCTGCATTATACAGAGTTTATAATAATTATTCATTGAAACTACTCGAATACTTTGTTCAAAAATATGCAATACTTTACGGAAAAGAATATATTACTCATAATGTTCATGGCCTTATACATTTGCCCATAGATTGCTTGCAACATGGTCCACTTGACACTTTCAGTTGTTTTAAATATGAAAATTATTTATTTGAGATAAAAAAAACAATTCAAGCTACAAGAAATCCTTTACAACAAATTTGTAATAGGTTAAAAGAACAAGAATATATGCAAAACAATGATAATGAAAAAACGTATCCAATTTTACGTCAGCAATGTACTGATCAATTTCATAAACAAGATTTTATATTCTACAAAACAGTAATCATTGAAAAGTTTGAACTAAGCACATGTGATAAAGATAATTGCGTTATGTTAAAAAACAATTGTGTATTTTGTGTCGAAAGTATTTATAAAGAAATCAAGACTTCAGAAATCTTTTTAAAGGGAAGAAAATTCATTGAATCAAAACCATTTTTCAGTTCACCTTGTTCCTCAGAATTATTTAATATTCAGCAAACACAACATTTGTCATATGATTTGTACACAGTCAATATTCACGACATTAAAGGGAAATGTGTGAAATTTCCTTACGACGATGGTTTTATCATCATGCCAGTGATTCATATGCAAGAATAATATAAAATATAATATAATTGCAAATAATAGTTTAGGTACTTTTAGTAGGTACGAGTATATCAGGAGACGCGGTAGCGTCTCGCTAAGTTATATCTTTTATTCGTCAAATTAAAATACAATCTACAAAAAAACAAAAAAAATATCGAAAGATATCGAAAAGATAGCGAAAATATCGAAACAATAGCGAAAATTATCCGTAGGACGCTACTGTGTATCCTTTACCGGACGTAACACGATTTTCGTAACCTTGAAAACAAAAATTTGAAATATTTCATGAACGGAAACATATTTTTCAAAAGATGACCATATCAATCGAAAGCGCGATTTTTTCCGAGTAAAATGAGACCTTAAGGAACTTGATAGCTCTATTGGTTGCGGAGATATGAATTTTTCAAGTTATTTTTTGGTCGAAAAGGTGTCACTTTTTTTTAAGATACGGCGTCGTACTTGTCCCGATGACCCATCCCGACAAAGTGATTCTGTCCGAAGCTGCTTTACCTTATCCGCGGTCACCCATCCTAGTATAGTGACATTTTCCTCAGCTGCTTAACCTTTTAAGCAACCAAACAAAAAATAAATTCTTGCTTTCTCTCACTCTCTCTCTCTCTCTCTCTCTCTCCCCCTCTCTCCCCCTCTCTCTCTCACCACTCTTTCACCCTTTCTCTCTTGCTTTCCCACGTCTTTTTTCGCTCTCTCTCGCCCTCTCTCGCTTTCTCTCGCTGTCTCTCGCTCTCTCTTGCTCTCTACCGCTCTCTCGCGTTCTCTCGCTCTCTGCCGCTCTCTCTCGCGTTCTCTCGCTCTCTCCCACTCTCTCTCGCGTTCTCTCGCTCTCTCTCGTCGTCTCTCGCTCTCTCTCGGTTTTTTTCGCTCTTTCTCACTTTCTCTCGCTGTTTCTCGCCTTCTCTCGTTCTCTCTCGCTCTCTCGCTTTCTTCCGGTCTCTCTCGCTCTCTCCCGCTCTCTCTCGCGTTCTCTCGGCCTCTCTCGCTCTCTCTCGCTCCCTCTCGTCTTCTCTCACTCTCTCTCGGTTTTTTTTCGCTTTCTCTCGCTGTTTCTCGCTCTCTCTCGTTCTCTCCCGCTCTCTCTCGCTTTCTTTCGCTTTCTCTCGCTCTCTCCCGCTTTGTATCGCTCTCTCTCGCTCTCTCTCGCCCTCTCTCGCTGTCTCTCGCTCCCTCTTGCTCTCTGCCGCTCTCTCTCGCGTTCTCTCGCTCACTCTCGTCTTCTCTCGCTCTCTCTCGGTTTTTTTCGCTCTCTCTCGCTTTCTCACGCTGTTTCTCGCCTTCTCTCGTTCTCTCCCGTTCTCTCGCTTTCTCTCGCCCTCTCTCGCCCTCTCTCGCTCTCTCTCGCTCTCTCTTGCTCTTTCCCGCTCTCTCCCGCACTCTCTCGCGTTCTCCCGCTCTCTCTCGCTTTCTCTCGCTGTTTCTCGCCTTCTCTCGTCCTCTCCCGCTCTCTCTCGTTCTCTCTCGCTCTCTCTCGCTCTCTTTTGCTCTCTCTCGCTTTCTCCCGCTCTCTATCGCTTTTTCTCGCTCTCTATCGCCTTCTCTCGCTTTCTCTCGCTCTCTCTCTCGCTCTCTCTCGTCTTCTCTCGCTCTTTCTCGGTTTTTTTCGCTTACTCTCGCTCTCTCTCGCTTTCTTTCGCTCTCTCTCGCGTTCTTTCGCTCTCTCCCGCTTTCGCTCGCGTTCTCTCGCTTTCTCCCGCTCTCTCTCACGTTCTCTCGCTCTCTCCCGCTCTCTCTCGCGTTCTCTCGCTCTCTCCCGCTCTCTCTCGCGTTTTCTCGCTCTCTCCCGCTCTCTCTCGCGTTCTCTTGCTCTCTCTCGTCTTCTCTCGCTCTTTCTCGGTTTTTCTCGCTCTTTCTCGCTTTCTCTCGCTGTTTCTCGCCTTCTTTTGTTCTCTCCCGCTCTCTCTCGTTCTCTTTCGCTCTCTCTCGTTTTTTTCCGCTCTCTCTCGCTCTCTCCCGCTTTCTATCGCTCTCTATCGCTCGCTCTCGCTCTCTCCCGCTTTCTATCGCTCTCTATCGCTCTCTCTCGCTCTCTCTCGCTCTCTCTTGCTCTCTCCCGCTTTCTCTCGCTCTCTCTTGCTCCCTCTTGCTCCCTCTTGCTCTCTCCCGCTCTCTCTTTTGGGTCCTCTTGCTCTCTCTCGTCTTCTCTCATTATAAATATAAAAAAATATACATTTATTTAATGCATTTTGTTTAATGATCTTTGCAAAAATATGTGAAATCCCACAAAAAAAGACATCACAGATGTAAAAAAAAAGCGCTAAGTTATATCTTTCGTCAGCAAAAATAGTTCTTTATAATAATAAAAAATATAATCTTCTCAAAAATTATGTTTATAGCCAAAATAATTCTTTGCAAAAATTAATCATTATCAAAAATATTTTCTCAAAAATTATATTTATAAATTATATTTTATTTTTGTTAATAATACTAGAAAAAAATTAAAATATTAGCATCAAAAAGTAGTGAAATCAAAAAATTGCGCTAAATAATTATATTGATAATACGAGAAAAAAGGTTAAAATATTAGCATCAAAAAGTAGTCAAATCAAAAAGTTGCACTAAGTAAGTGACAACATAATATATAATATTTAGATAAATTTCTTATAATGATACAAATGTATAATTATTGCTTTATTTTAAAACGTTTATAATATATACAATAACAAAATAAATTCAGTAAAATATATATATATATATTTATTCATCTTTATATTTAAATAACATGAATAATTATGTAATTAATTTAAACTGGAATGTATATACATTGTGAAGTTATTATATATTTTTATAAAATATTTAGATAAATAGATATATATAAAAAATAAATTATTTATCTCTAAATAATTATTTAATTCAAATATATTTAAACGTATATTCAAAAAAGGTAATATAAGGCACAAAGAATTAAATTTAGGAAATTAAAAAAATTTAAAGTTAAATAAAAATTTTTAATTTAAATTAAAAAATAAAAGTAAAAATAAAAGTAAAAAAAATGTAATGTACAAAAAATACTTAGCGCTGTTTTTGTATTATAGCCCTTTGACTACGAAACGTCCTTAAAAATGATGATTAGTAACGAAATGTGTATATACAGAATATATCACACACAGAAGTCGCATCCTATCTTTGGAGAGTGAAATGATGAAGTCAAAATAAGTCGAAATTAAAGAATCATGAAATTATATTTGAATCTTTTTTATAAAAAAATTCATAATGAAAATAATGCGCTTTAAACATCTATCTCGAAACTTTGATTGCGATCAGGAAAACATTGCAAATGCTTTAAAACATGTATCAGAATAAAGAAATTTTTATTCATTTATATTTTGATTGATCAATTAAACACTTTGAAATGCTCCATATACATTAATTAATATATGTATACATCAGGGTTGGGAAAGTTACTTTGTAAAAGTAACTAGTTACAGTTACAGTTATTTCATTGAAAAAATAACTAGTTACAGTTACAAGTTACCGATTTTAAAAAATAACTCGTTACAGTTACAGTTACTCTAAAAGTAACGAGTCGTTACTTTTCAGTTACTTTTTAAAAATAATTATACATTGTTTTAAATATAAGGAGCTTACATTTTATGCACAATTACAGTCAAGTATTTAAAAAAATTCTTGAATGTAATATTGATCGATTTGCTTGCGACTTTGCAATTAACATCAATGTATGAATGATCTTTATATACAACAGTAAAAATAGTTATAGTAAGTTACTAAATGGTAATCGCAAAGTCGCAAGCAAATCGATCAATTATTACCTTTAAGAATTTTTTTAAATATTTGACTGTGATTGGTCGATCTTAATTATGTGTTATATTATTTTATGTACACAAAATGAAAATTTTAGGTAAAAGATTAAATCATATGAAGATCCATATGCTACTGTTATCAAAATTTAATTTAATAATGTAACGGCTACCATACTTAAACAATACTTTTAGCGCATGTTTCCAAAAAAAGTAACTAATAAAGTAACTATTAAAATAGTTACTAGTTACTAAAAAAATGTAACTAAGTTACAGTTACAGTTACAGATGGAAAAAAGTAACGAAGTTAAGTTATAGTTACCGAAAAAAAGTAACTGTAACTGTAACTTCTGTTGTGCCTCCGGGAAGGCACGGAAAATTTTGGGGTCTCAGTCGACTGAAGGATGAGGATCCTAGGATCGGCGGGCGTCTCCACTTTGATTAACTTCGCTTGTGTATTTGAATAAATCTTTTATTTCGCTTATTTCTTCAGTTGGATTAATTATGTATAATCCCACCTGGGTGATTAGTTAGGTGTGCTCGCTCTCGATAATCAGATTACAGGCGATAGTTATATTCTGCGGCTTGTCTTCGACTCCTAGTTAGGTTCTAATTAGCGACTTGACTTTTTGGATTTTCGTTAGCGACTGACTTCGTCGCCTCGCTTTCCGTTCGCGGTGGTCTCCTGCTCTTTTCTACATCTTTCGGGGGAAGATGTAGAGAAGCTCTTTCATTGGCTAATTTTTATTCACACGCTTTTATCTAGGTGCAAGCGAAGCAGGTTGATTCTTCGCTTGCGATCCGCGGGTTTCGGCGTAACGCTTATATTTCATCGCGTTTGCGTCTTTTCGCGATAAGCGCTTCGCGAGAGCGTGAGAACGTTTCTCAAATAATTATATAATAGCTGACTTACTAATTTATTATTAAAACTATGTTAATATAATATAATATAATATAGTTATAGTCATTCGGACTATAACATTCCTCCCCCGTTGAAAAAGAAAAACGGAGGTACGAAGTTTTTCGTTCTTAATTTCTTAACTTACATATAATAGTGGTTTCCCGTTACAGTATAGTATTACAATCGTTTCTTAAATTCTAGTACTTTGACTTCTTCTTAGGATTGATCTCGGTATTTCGAAGTCAATATTTGTTGTAGTTTTCGGTTGTTTTTTGTTTTTATTTTTTCTTTTTATTATTATTATCCATGTTAAAATGAATATTGTAGCTACTGTCATTACTGTTCCGGTAAATGTCATTGGGTAGACAAATTGCTTCCGTGCATAAAAATTTTGTTCGTTGTTTTGTAAGTCGTTGTCTATAGTTTCTATTTTGTCTCTGAGTTTTGTCAATTCCAAACGATGTTGTGAGATGTTTTCTAATGTGTCCTGATCATGTCCTATTTTTCCGTCTCGTGGAATTGTTATATTTATATTTGGTAGGAAAGTTTCTAAGGTATTTCCGTACAGTTTTCCTGCCGTTTGTAATGTTGTGTCTGTTGTTGTCAGTTTACAATTTTCGTTTAATGTAATCTCGCCTGTGTTTTTGATTACTTTACTTTCTGTTCGTCCGTCGCATCGTATGGTTATTGTCTGTTCAGCGGAGGTCGAGTATAGCCAAGTGTCTTCTTGGTGTAAGGTTATCCATATCGTGCGGGACGAGGTATATTGTCTAACATTACATTTGTCCTGATCTTGAATATGCTTTCGTTTGCAATTTTTTATCAAGCAAGAGGGGCGTTCGGTCTATATGTCTCCTGTCGTCCCTTTAGTCTTATGACAACCTTTGATTTATTACTATTGTTGCGTCTTCAAAAAAAAAAAATGGTTGGTTCCGACATGTGGTTCGATTGTTCGCGATGCCATGTGGAGTTTGTGCCCTGGTGGGAACCGCTATGCTTCTCGTGTTTGAGATTTCTTCGATGTGTGGGCCCAGTTGTGGGGCCCGCATTGCCGACCGGCCGTTTCGAACGGGCTTTGGGGGCTGTCGCAAGATATGCGGCTAGCTCTTTTCCATTTTCTTTACACGTAAGTGTAAATGTGAGGTCTGGTGTGCGCGTTGTGCGCGAAGTTGCTTTGGTGCCTCCCGAGGAGGGATTTATGATTCCGGCCATGCAGACTTTGAGAGCTTTGCAAGAGGGGCGGCCTCTTCCTTTATGTCGCGAGGACGAAGCAGACAATTAGGTAAGTCCTAATTTTCAATAAATAATTTTAATCTATTTGTGTGTATGCGTATCGCTCTTCTTCCTTTTTTTACTGTGTAATTTACGCTTGAATTTTTTTCTATTATTGTATACGGTCCTGCCCATAATGCGTCTAATTTCTTGGATCGTCCGCGTCGGAGTGTCTCGTCGTATACGAGTACTTTGTCGCCTATTTTAAATTCGGTTTCTTTCGCGGATTTATCAAAGTATTCTTTCGATTTTATTTTTTCCTCTTTAATATTTTCTTTCGCAAGTTGATTTGAGGCACGTATTCTTTCCCTTAGTTCCTGTAGATAGTCATCGTAATTATACGTCAGTTTAGGCGGTTTTGTTAGTGCCGTCGGTAGTTCGACTTGTCGTCCATATATTAGTTCAAAGGGGGTATATCCCGTAGCTGAATGAGGAGTGGTATTATATGTAAACATTGCGTATGGCACCCATTCATCCCAGTCGGTTTGGTCAGCATTTATATATTGTCGCAAATATTCGGCTAATGTGCGGTGCGATCTTTCTAATGCTCCATTACTCTCGGGGTGATACGCGGTTGTTTGTATCTTTTTTATTCTTAATAATTTGCATATATTTTTAAATACTTCGCTCATAAAATTTGTGCCTTGGTCTGTTAAAATTTTTTCGGGAATGCCGTGTTCGAAAATTATTTTCGTAACGAACTCTTTCGCGACGGTATTTGCTTCCTGATTTGCGATCGGTATCGCTTTACTGAGTTTCGTCAGGCTATCCTGAAATGTTAGTGAATATTTGTTTCCGTTAGTGGTAACTGTTAACGGTCCGACGATATCTAATGCACATTTTTCAAATGGTTTATTCGGAGTATCTGTGATTACGAGGGGTGCTTTTATTCGGCGCGATAATTTATTTTTTTGGCAGGATTTGCATTTTGCGATATATTGTTCGACATCTTTTGTCAATCCTGGCCAGTTATAGTTTAATCGAATTCTTTTGATTGTTCGTTCGATTCCTTGATGCCCTCCTGTGGGTGCATCGTGATATTCATAGAGTATTTGTTTCTTTTCCTCTTCAGAATATTTCCTTGTATTATCTGCGAATTCTTCCTCTTCTTTTTCTTCTTCGTCTTCTTCTAACGTGAAGATTCTATTTTTTGTCTCCTCGTTGATATCTCGGGTTACTTGTCGACTTAGCGCGTCGGCATTCGCGTTTGCTCGTCCGGCCTTGTGTATGATTTCATAATCATATTCCTCGAGTTTCAGTCTCCAACGGATTAATCTAGACCCGGGGTCAGTTACATTGAATAGCCATATCAAGGGTTTATGATCGGTAATTATTTTAAACTTTGTGCCATAAATGTATGGTCGAAAATGTTTAACAGCCCATACAATTGCCAATAGTTCCTTCTCCGTAGTATTATAATTTTGTTCCGCGCGAGATAATACTCGGCTGGCGTATGCGATAGGTCTATCCTTGCCTACCGTTCCTTGTGATAGTACGGCTCCGATTGATAGTCCGAGGCATCGGTAGTAGTAGGTATACTAGGAGAGTTCTAACTCAGGGGCAATGAGGGGGGGTGAGGGGCGGGGGGGAATCGGTGGCGAGGGGGGAGACGTCACGCGGGGGAGGGGGTCTTATCAGTAGATAAGCTTATCTTTTGTTTATAAACATATCAGATAACCTGATAAGGGGATCATGTTACCTGATATATTTATAAACAAGATAAGATAAGGGGATCATGTTACTTGATATGTTCATAAACAAGATAAGATAAGATAAGCGGCGTCTTTGAGCGGTATCAAAGTTTTCATAAATTTTCTCCGAAAATCCAAGATAAGATAAGCTAAGTTTTCGAATCCAAGATAAGCGGCGTCTTTGTAAGGTATCAAAGATAAGCGGCGTCTTTGTAAGGTATCAAAGATAAGCTTGAGCGGTATCAAAGTTTTCATAAATTTTCTCCGAAGATAAGATAAAAATTCTGCGAATGGCTGCCGCCGTTTCAGAATCCAAGCTTGAGCGCCGACAATCGGATATCTAAGTTTGATAAGATAATTCTGCGAATTACTAAGAACAAAAGGTTCGCCGACAATCAAGCGGGTTGATCCGTACAGGTTGCGACATGTTTGCGCGGCGTGTCAATCCGACGGGGTGAAATTTATCTATGTATTTCTAAGAATTATCAGCGATATCTAAATTTTCTCCGAAGATATCACACAAATATTTCTCGCGAATTAACAATTGCATCATCATCCCCACGAACAAAGGGATGATCGGGATATATAATGAGGACCGATGCAGCTGCCGGGCCATAGTACCACTGGCGAGCGCACGCTTCATTCGAGGTGCAAGAAAAAAAGTTTAGTGTGCAAAGAAGTTTTTTTGTAATAAGTGAATTTTTTACAAAAATGGAGAACATTGAGCGCGACCTGTTGGAGCGTTCCCGCCAAGTTGCTAACTTGGGCGAATATTTCGGATGGTTGCAAGAGTGCGAAGAATTTATCGAAGAGCTGGAAGAACGCAGCCGTGCCAAGCGTCCGCGTCTCTCGATTGGACATAGACAATCTCTCGTGGCGAGAATAGCGCGACTCGAGGGTGCGAAGGTGCGCTTGCAGAGACAGTATGTCGGTGAATCCATGTTTAGTGGTGGATCCATACCTAGTGGCAGCGGCGGCGGATTCAGTGGCGGCGGCAATAACGCGCAAAGACTCGTTTGGCGCGAAATCGATACGGCGTTCGATAGCCGTATACTGACCGGTGCGGTAATTAACGCAGACCACATCGAACCGCGTCAGTTTTTGGAAAATGCCGCAGACATTGTAGTCGAGAACGTGGAGAATGTGCTACAGAGACACGCCAGTGTAAAAGTGAACACTGTTTTCAACGGTGAATTTGTGTCCGGTGACAAGCGCGCCAATAAAAGTATTAACACGAGAAACTTTGAACTCTTTCGCACGTCCGATGTACGAGAGTGGTACGAGCGCCGCGTAATCGAGCCCACGCTAGCATCGCTAGAAGAGTTCCAGGAACGCGATAGCGGTTGGGCATTGTCGCGGATAATAGATTTGACAGTAAATATCAACAAGTACAATCCAATGCGCGCGGGATGTCATGTCAAATTACCGCAAAAAATTATGGCAAAGAGAGCGGTGGTTAATGTGCAATCAGCGGACAATGCGTGTTTCGCATGGTCGGTGGTGGCCGCTCTTTACCCTGCTGAAAGAAACACGGGTCGAGAATCCTCTTATCCACATTACACAACAGTGCTGAATCTCCAAAACATTGAGTTTCCAGTGACTGTGAATCAAATTAAAAAGTTTGAACTTGCAAACGACATTTCCGTGAATGTGTACATCATCGAGAACGAGAACATCGTCCCGTTGCGTCTTTCGGAAAAAAAGAAGGACAGGCACGTCAATCTGCTGTACATGGAGGACGAAAACAGCGTTGGACATTTCGCGTGCATAAAAAATCTGTCTCGTCTCGTGAGCTCGTAACTGAGCAAACACACTGGTCAAAAATTTATTTGCGATCGGTAAGTATATAGTAAACTTAAATTATATTTAAAATATTTCTAATTAAATTTTTTATTTTTTATTTTTTTTTACAGATGCCTACATTATTTCAGAGCGGTGGATAAATTGCAGGCGCATATGGAAGATTGCGGGAAACTGAACGACTGCGCTATTCGGTTGCCGAGCGAGAATGACAAGTGGCTCAGCTTCGACAACTACACGAGGAAGGAGCGGCTGCCGTTTGTAGTGTACGCCGACCTCGAGTGTGTTTTGGCAAAGACCGAAGATGCCAAAAATCATCAACACCATCAAGTGTTCAGCATCGCATACTATTTACAGTGTTCGTACGACAGTTCGTTGTCCGCGTACAATTCCCGCCGTAGTGTCGATTGCGTCGCATGGTTCGCCGAACAGCTTAAAAATTTAGCAATCCGCGTAAAAAATATTTTAACGACCAATGTCCCCATGGTAAATTTAACGCCTGACGAGTGGTTAAAATTTCGCATCGCGACGCATTGTCACATTTGTGAAAAACCGTTTGACGAAGACGATACACGCGTCCGCGATCATTGCCACCTCACCGGGCGGTACAGGGGTCCTGCGCATTCAAATTGTAACTTAAATTACAAAGAATCATTTTGTATCCCTATAGTCTTTCACAATCTGTCCGGCTACGACGCGCATTTTATTATCGAGGACATAGCCACAGCGTTCGAAGGGGAAATCGAATTATTGCCGATAACAAAGGAAAAATACATTTCATTCTCGAAGACTGTTAAATTGACACAAGATAATAATTCGAAAAATTATATCAAATTACGGTTTATCGATTCGTACAAGTTTCTCAGTGCTAGTCTCGACAAATTAGCGTCATTTTTGGATAAAGAAAAACTAAAAATTTTACATTCGGAATATCAAAATTTAACTAGTGAAAAATTCAATTTATTGACACGGAAGGGCGTCTTTCCATACGAATACATTGACTGCGTGGACAGATTACAAGACACACGTTTACCGCCGCGCGACTCATTTTACAGTTCCTTAACCGGCGACACAGTATCCGAGAGTGATTACGCGCACGCCGAGACCGTCTGGAGCCGATTCTCCCTTCGAACGCTAGGCGAATATAGCGATTTATATTTAAAAATTGATGTCTTGTTATTGGCCGATATATTTGAGAATTTTCGCGATAGTTGTATAAAAAGTTACGGACTCGATCCCGCGTATTATTATACTCTCCCCGGATATACATGGGACGCCATGTTAAAACATACGAATATAAAATTTGAATTATTAACAGACATTGACATGGTAATGTTTGTCGAACGAGGTATACGCGGCGGCCTTAGTCAATGTTCAGGCCGATACGCACAGGCTAATAACAAATACATGCAATCGTACGACCCATCGAAACCCTCATCGTACCTCATGTATTTCGATGTAAATAATTTGTACGGATGGGCAATGTGTCAACCATTGCCGTATGCCGATTTTCGGTGGGTCGACGATATATCGAATTTTGACGTATCATCTATCGCGTTCGATTCGCCTATAGGCTATGTTCTTGAAGTAGATTTAGAGTATCCGCGGCATCTTCATGACGCGCACATTGACCTACCGTTTTGCCCGACGCGCGATAAGCCGCCCGGCAAGCGGGAGTATAAACTCCTCGCAACGCTTTGCGATAAGAAGCGCTACGTGATACACTATCGTAATCTACAGCAGTGCACGCGCCACGGGCTACGCATAACAAAAATATACCGCATACTACAATTCACGCAGTCAGCGTGGCTGCAAAAATACATCGAACTCAACACGCAGTTTAGAACACATGCGAAAAACGATTTTGAAAAAAATTTATATAAATTGATGAATAATGCGGTATTCGGCAAGACGATGGAAAATGTGCGCAATCATGTTGATGTAAAATTATTAACAAAATGGGACGGACGGTACGGTGCGGAGGCAATGATCGCGAAACCAAATTTTCATAGTACTAGCGTATTTTCGGAAAAATTAGTTGCAATTGAATTACGCAAACTCGAAGTTAAATTCTACAAACCAATCTACGTCGGCATGTGCATACTCGACATATCAAAAGTATGTCTTTATGAATTTCATCACGAATACATGTCACCGCTCTATCGTGACAATTGTAGAGTAATGTACACCGACACGGACAGTTTAATTTATCAAATTAAATGTCAGGATGTCTATGAAAATTTGAAACGCGATATCGCTCGATTCGATACCAGCGACTACGCCGCGAATAATGCGTACGGTATACCACTCGCGAATAAAAAGGTGCCAGGTCTGATGAAAGATGAGAATAACGGCGCGATAATGACCGAATTCGTCGGGCTTAGAGCAAAAATGTATGCTTTGCGGGTGGACGGTAAAAAGGACACTAAAAAGGCAAAAGGTGTCAAAAGTAACGTCGTAGCGCGTAGTATAACATTCGACGATTATACGCGTTGCCTTAATGACAAAATTGAAATGACGCGTCATGCATAAAATCGAAATTGCATAAAGTGTATACCATCAGCGAGACAAAAATTGCTCTAAGTCCCTACGACGACAAACGGTATGTCGTACCTGAGTCGACCGACACCTTGCCGTGGGGACATTATAGAATACCGTTGTAAATTATATTTATTATATTTATTATATGTATTATATTGTGAGGATGTATTAATGAGAAGTATATATTTTTTGTTATATATTTTTATATATTTTTATATATATGGTATAATATATATTATGTTATACAATGATTGAATAAAATACATTAAATAACATTGTTTTTATGTATCCAAGAATTGTGCGAACTGTCGAATCCCAGCCATTTCACGTAAACCTCGTCACCCCTCCTGCGCAGTATTTTCTCCACGAGGTACACTTCCGGACAATTTGCGCGATGCAGCTCGTGCTCGTAAAACGCTCCAGCGATAGATGTCTTGCGATAATCCTCGAGTAGATATGTTACGGGATTAGTATGCTGCACTTTAACAATCTTAAACACCTCGGTTGTCCAATTTGGCGTGTAACCCTTCTCGAAAAGTTGTTTGTACTTGCTGACGCGTACTTGATCACCTACTTTAAACTTTGCCGGGCCCGCGATTTTTACACGATTGTACACGGTAGCCAAGAGTCTTTCGGCGATCGCGGGGGTAACGTCGGCGGGTCGCATACCAATCGTTCGATGCTTGCGTCCGTTGTAATCTGATACGAGGCGTGGCAGTATGTCGAACCACTTGTAAGTGCCATTCAGCGTAAACATCTTCCACATGTCGTTCTTTAACGTGCGATTGAATCGCTCGACGACCGACGCCTTCAATATCGAATATGTCGAATAGTGATTAATGTCATGTTTTCGCATAAGTCGTTGCACATCGGCGTTGTAAAATTCCTTCCCGTTATCGGTTTGCATGTTTTTTGGACATCTCTTGCTGTCTCGAATTATCTCAGCGATTGCGTCAGCTGTCTCGCTTCCTCCTTTACTCTTGAGTGGTACAGCCCACGCATACTTGCTCAACACATCGATGACGGTGAGTATGTAGTGGTAACCTCTGTTGAAACGGGAGTACGGACGCATCTCGACAATGTCGGCTTGCCACAGATCATCGTATCCTCGCACTATGACATGCCTTCGAGGGAAATTTTTTCTCGCTGACGCGTGCAACTCGTTTACCAACTGCCTTCTCTCCAAACTATGTTGCTCGTTGTTATTTTCACTATTCATTCTCGTTCGTTCACGTTGTTTCACGTTGTTTCGGGGTTTGTTTACGTTGTTTCGGGGTTCGTTCACGTTGTTTCGGGGTTTGTTTACGTTGTTTCGGGGTTCGTTCACGTTGTTTCGGGGTTCGTTCACGTTGTTTCGGGGTTGTTTCGGGGTTCGTTCACGTTGTTTCGGGGTTGTTTCGGGGTTCGTTCACGTTGTTTCGGGGTTCGTTCACGTTGTTTCGGGATTGTTTCGGGGTTCGTTCACGTTGTTTCGGGGTTCTTTCGGGTTAGGTAGTCGTTATAGCGTTGTTCACTCCCGTCCTTGACCCATTCGAAAATCGTCTTTGACTCGTTTGCAGCCTTTTTCGCAGTCGTTTCTGATCCGTTCGCAACCGCTTTTGAATCGATCGTAACCGTCCCTGACCTGTTCGCAACCCTTACTGAGTTGGTGATAGCCTTGTATGTAACCTTTAAGGACTTGTTCGTAGCCTCGTTCGCAGCCCTGCTTGACATGTTCGTAACCTCGATCGTAGCGGTCGCGTTCACCACCGTTTCCAGGTCGTTCACTGCTGCTTCCGGGTCGGTCACTGCTGCTTCCGGGTCGTTCATTGTTGCCACTCATTGTTGTTTGGTAGCACGTCGATCGTAACCACTTCTTCTAGACGTTTGTTTGATGGACGTTTCCGAGCCAACCGCTCATTAGATGTCTGAGGTAGTGTTTGGTGCACGCAAAAGTTCTTTTATCGCAGTCTCCAACGCTCGTACATCCTTCTCTAACGCAGCCAGCTTCTCATCTAACTCTTTCTGTTGGACCATCAATGTTTTAAAGCACTCTTCCAGGTACAATTTGTTGACGGCATCGGTATCCGCCTCAGGTTGCGCTACACGGCGAATCTTGCGCGATCTCGCGTCATAATCTGTAGCGATGCGACATAGAGCGTTTTTACGCACACATCTTCTCATCAATGTGTGCCAATGATCGCCGGTTGTATCAATTCTCCTCTCGAATAATCCAAATTTATTGATAGACATTTTTTGCAATGCTTTGTAGAGTGTCACGCGATGGACTGAATAGATTGTCGGAACCCTTGTTTAATTTATAATAATGCCCGCTTCCCGCAGTTCCTCGATGATCGACAGGATCTCGTTGTCGTGCGCGTTGTTGCCAGCTTGGCGCGAAGCGTCGAGCAATCGTAGGCGATCCACTAGCTCGTTGGGGTCGTCCCAGTGCACGTAATCAATCTTATTGTTGGTTAGCGTCATAGCGCGAGGCATTCCAGTGCCAGATTTTGGGCTCTCCACCCGCGTCAACGGCGCGATTATATATTTGTACTTGTCCCCCTTGCTACCCTTCACACGACCTTGCGCATCAAAATTGCGTTTATGCACGTTTGTCGCCAATAATATGCGCTTGTATTTTTGCAAATCGTCATCCCGGTAATCGGGTCTTTTCTTGAAGATCAACTCGTACAATCCGGGCGTTCCAATGTACCGCGTGTCGCCTATGATTATATTGTCATCTTTGTCAATCACAAATCGCTTGCTGCCGAGCCGCATTTCATTCTCGCCAAAGTAGACTCCGTATACATTATCAATTTCTTTCTTCTCATCAGCACCGAGGAGAGCGTCCATGTACTTTTGTCCTAATGGCCCCCAATCTTTTCGCATCATTTGTCGACCTTCCGACGATCGTAACCAGTGTCGAAGGGATATTTCGGGCGGGTTACGCGTGGTTTCGAAAACATTTTCGTCTACGAGCACTTTGGGTATCACAGGTTGTGCGCTTATCGGTGTAGATGTTGTCGGCAGTGAAGCGTCCAATGGCTTCGAAATATCATATTTTCTCTTTTTCAATTCCTCCTCTTTATATCGCTTGATAATTTTATGTTTTCTCTTTTTCGGTGTCTCCCCCTCATACCGTGTCTCGATCTTCACACCGTCATCGTCGTCGTCGTCGTCGTCGTCGTCGTCGTCGGTGTTAGGCTCGTTTTTCACCGAAATCGTCGCGTTGTCGACAATCTTTTGTAGCGGCTCGATAATAGGTTTAAAGTGAGTTTTGACGGCGATATCATCATCGATCTTTTCGGTCTTCAGAGCGCGGTGTTTCTTGCGGATCAATTCGGCCGTCTTCGCAATCTCCTTGGCAACCTTTTCACGCTCGCGAATATTATCAGCCATCCTAAACTCTAGAGAGTGCTGTCGACGACTAATGGCTCTGCGGTATCGCGAACTCGTTAAATCCTTTTCTGTATCGCCCGTTCGTAAGCGAGCTGTCCTTGTCTATCACTAGAAATCCATACTTTTGTTGCCAGCATGTACGACATAACTCCCCGAAATCCTCATACGACATGTCGGTATTCACGTGATCGTTGTACACGTGCTTCAAATTGGTGGCGTCCTGTTTAAATAGGATTAGCAGGTTCGCGTTGTCGCGTATAAGATGTTTCGGTATTCTCGCGTATGTCTGACAGAGATAGAAGCAGTCGATGTTCGAGTGGCGCCCCATTGAGAAGTACTCTCTTATCGTATCTTGCTTGTCGCATGCCACGTCATCAAAGACAAAAATTGAATTTGGACATGCCTCGCTCGGTGGAATGACGTCACTGTTATTTGAGAATGTAAAGTAGCCGATTTCGTCAATCGACGTCAATAAATCTTCCAAATAGCGATATTTCGGCTGTTGCAGCGATTTCGAGTACACGTACACGTTCTCGAAACGCACACCGTGCGGACTTTCCAGCAGGCTTATCAACACGTTGGTTTTACCACAATTCGAGGGGCCGCAAACGATCGCGCGTATAGTTGTCGGCAGCATCGTACCGTGTTTGCGCACACCTTCGTTCACGCTGCAGCGTACTCTATCGTCGTAATTCATCACTCGTATCGTCAGAGGTTGTCGCACGAATTTCATTTTCTCACTCCCGATTTGACCTCCAACGTCCGCCTATTTATAGCTGCGCGGACTCGCGCTTTGCTCAGTATCGTCTAGAGATTGCGGCGGATGTCAACGAAAATAGGCACAGGTGTATTAAATCGTGCGATAAACGCACTTCCGGTCGAGCTTCATATCCCCGGCTATCAATTTTGCGGCCCGGGAACTCGTTTGGAAAAGCGATTGGCTAGAGGTGATCAAGGCGTCAACCCATTGGACGCGGCGTGTCGTGAACACGATATAGCGTACTCTCGGAGCAGCGAACTCACCGAGAGACACGCGGCGGATAAGGTACTCGCCGAGAAAGCGAAAACTCGCATTGTCGCGAAAAACTCGAGTCTCGGTGAGAGAGCCGCGGCCGCAGTTGTCTGGACAGCGATGAAGGCCAAGACGAAGCTCGGCATGGGCTTGAAGAAGAGGACGAAAAAGAGGAGGAGGAGGGTACTTTCAGCAGCAAAACGAGGCGGATTTTTGCCGATTTTACCAATGCTGGGCGCGCTTGGATCCCTGGTCGGCGGAGCGGCTGGCGTAGCAAAAACGGTAAACGACAATAAAGCCGCGCAACGTCAGTTGCAAGAGATACTACGCCACAATCGCGCCATGGAAGGCCGCGGACTGTATCTCGCCCCTTACAAATATGGACGAGGAGCGAGGAAAAAAAAAACGTCAAAAAAACGTTAAAAATGCCGCAAGGTGTAACTACAAATGTGCAATTGCTACAACTTGCAAAACGTATGCACATTCCATATTTTAAAGGTGTATTTATGCGCAATAATTTACCGATAAATGGCGCGCGAGAAAATGAGAGCGGTATCGTCAATCTGGACAGCACAGACGGTCCTGGCACTCATTGGGTGGCGTATGCAAAAAGGGGAAATCGCGCAATCTATTTCGACAGTTTTGGCAATCTTCGACCACCCGAGGAATTGGTGCGATATTTAAACGTGCCGAAATTGGAATACAATTACACCTCTTTTCAAACGTATGATCAGAGTATCTGTGGACAATTGTGTTTGCAGTTTCTCCGAGAGATTGAATTTTAGTTCAACTTGCAGCGAATTTAAAGACTGACATTGCGCTATTTAACTCAGTTTTGTCAACATGTCGCTAACACTAACATTGACTGGGAAGAGTAGCGTCCTCGCGGCGACCTACTTTCCGCCCATAGATTTGAGCGACGCGGACTACGAGCTCGGTCTGACGGATTTTGAAACTTATCACACTATATCGAATGTGAATTCCTCGAATAATAAATTTTACTACGGCAAAGACGACGCGGAAATTACGATTCCCGAGGGATCGTACGAGCTGCAAGCGATACATGAATTTTTGAAACGCGCACTTTCCCGAAAACATAATGCTGTTAGTGATAAAGGTGTCGACGATGAAGATTACCCAATCGTGCTCCGCGCTAATTACAATACGATGAGAAGCGAGATCAAGTGTGCCTACAGAATAAACTTTAGCATGCCCAACAACATTGGATCGCTGCTGGGATTCTCGAATCGTATACTGCAACCGCGAAAATGGCACAAATCGAACATGGCGATTAATATTATCAACGTGAACATTATCCGCATAGAGTGTAACGTGACCGCGGGTGCATACTGCAACGATAAACTCGTTCACACGATACATGAATTTTCACCGAGGGTACCACCAGGATATAAGATATCGGAAACGCCGGCGCAGATCATTTACCTGCCGGTCTTCGTACGGGGCATTACTGATTTAGTGTTACGCGTTACTGACCAGGAGGGACGATTGCTCGATTTTCGAGGTAAAGAGATAACAATTAGATTGCACGTACGACGGCGGGCCACCCTCGTGCAACGGGATGCTCGTGTTGAATAAAGACACGAAGAACACAATCAGGCCAGCAACAACATCATTCGCTAATATCAAATCAACCGCGAAGAAGAGACTCACCTCGTCAAACGTTGCGTTTTTACAATCTTTGGGATTTGCGGTGCGCGCCATCTGAACAATGACTGAGATTCTCAACATCGAGGAAGAGCCAGTCTTTGACGATCGCATCGTCAAGATTGAGACTCACACATACAACCCGTTTGCCAACACAACATTTGGATACAGCGACGAGATAAGAATACCCATACAACAACAGGATTTATATACGTTGCCGTATGAGAGTTTCCTCTACATCGAGGGTGAACTGCGGATAACTCATCCAATTGAGGGATCCAATGTGATGCTGGGAAATAATTGCGTCGCATTCATGTTTGACGAAATTCGCTACGAGCTCGATGGTGTGGAGATTGATCGCAACAGGAATGTGGGAATAACAAGTCTGCTGAAAAACTATGTGACAATGTCATCCGATAGAAGCGTGATTATGCGAAATGCAGGCTGGGATAGCCCGACTACTGTGAATGGATACTTTAATTTTTGCGTACCGCTGCACATGTTGCTGGGATTTTGCGAGGATTACAAACGCGTGGTTATTAATGCGCGTCATGAGTTGATCCTAATACGAGCGCGCAACGACAATAATTATCTGTATGGAAATTCTGCACTGGAGCCTGTGATCAACATATTCAAGATACAATGGCGAATGCCACACGTGTTGTTGAGCGAGATTAAGAAGCTGTCGATGCTGCGCGCTCTGGAAAGCGGACGTTACCTCAGCATGGGTTTCCGCTCGTGAGATCTATACGAATTTCCGCTATTGCAGCGTACGACCAAGCATTCGTGGGCCATTAAGACCGCGACTCAACTGGAGAAGCCGCGATATGTAATTTTTGCTCTGCAGACAGGGCGTAAAAATGTCATGTCCGAGGATACGAGTCGATTCGACAACTGTAAATTAACCAACGTGAAACTCTATCTGAACTCGGAATGTTATCCGTACGACGATATGAATCTGGATTTCGATAGAAACAGATGGTCGATTCTGTATGACACGTATGCGCGTTTCTGCAAAAATTATTACGGATACGAGTATCTCGAGCCGAGCCTCACCATCACACGGTTTTTACAAAACGGTCCGTTTGTGATTATCGATTGTTCTCGACAAAACGAATCGGTCAAGAGCGCAACGGTGGATGTGAGATTGGAATTTGAATGTAAGGAGAATATACCTAATAATACCACTGCGTACTGCCTCATCATGCACGATCGCGTGATCCAGTACAACCCGTTGACCAACGTTGTGCGCAAAATCACCTAAAAAATGTTTACACAACTACGCGTGTGAGGGAGGGGGAGGAGGATACATAATCATGATGATGCGAGATGTCTGATGTTAGTGAAATAATACCTCTCGACTGACTCACATCGAAGAGATCATGTCCGCACCAACGTTTGTCGACCTGCAAGGATTTATCCTAAACAAGCGATTTATCGTGAAGGAAGCGGCAATCCTGAGAAGAGGATATATCATGTCACACTATTTCTTCGCATGCCCTGTGCCGTGGAGCGTGCTTATAAAGTCGGAAAGGCGCCAGGCTTCATGGATAACTCAGCATCATCACAGCTTGCAATGGGAGGATGGAAATGTTCCATACTGCATGGTTCAGCGCTTGATCACGGCAGCTATCAATGGCATAAATGAACAAGACGAGGAGGAAGAGTCCTCTCTCGTGTATGTAAAAGGACTCGAAAAGCGAGAGTGGCTTGCCGAAATAGTGGACGATGCGTGCAGCGGTTTCATGATTGAGACCTTGGATGCCATATATGAAGATGTGCCTGCATTAAATAAATTAGATCCCACATATACTCTACGATGTAATAAACATGTAAAAAATTGCGCGTTACAAAATGTATTTAAATTATTCAATTGGTGGTCGGCTAATCGCGACGATCATCCGTTTTTTGAATAAACATATTATTTACATACTATTCTCTTTATTATTTTTCCTAACCAGATATTTCTAAGAATTCCTTTCTCCTAATATTTTAAATATTTCTCACGCAATCGTATTTCTAAGAATTCCTTTTACCCCCCACTACTTTTAAAAATTTCTCACGCAATCGTATTTCTAAGAATTTCTTTTACCCCCACTACTTTTAATAATTTGTCTTTCCCTCCAGATATATTTCTAAGAATCCCCCTCTCCTAATATTTTAAATATTTCTCTTTGTTCTTTCCCTCCAGATATATTTCTAAGAATCCCCTTCTCCTAATATTTTAAAAATGACCGTTACTCGATTATTAGTACCTTATTATACAATCAGTCTTTCGTCGACCGTTCTAACTGACGGTTCACTTTTTAATACCCTCGGTTCAAAGAAGCAGCAGCAGCATGAATTACTACATGCCGAGACATGAAGAAACGTGCGAGAAGAAATGCGACGAGTAAGTATAACTTTTTTGTATCTTTTATATTTTTAATTTTATTTTATATATTTTTTTTTTATATTCTATATTTTTTTTATGAGTTATAATTTCTTTTTTTCCTAATTTAGTTTTAATTTTCATCTAATTTTTACAGCGTTTCGCTGGAGCCTCGTGCGGTTCGCATACTTGGAAGACGATACGCATTGACGGCAACGGAATTCAAATTCCTCGAAATCGGCATCAGAGTGGATCCGCCGAGTTACGTGGAGATCGCCATAGGAGATCATCGGGGAAAACAGCTATTACTATCTCTCGAAACGTGGAAAGGACTCTACGAGCAACGCCACGCTATTCACAATTACCTGAACAATGACTCCACCTCCAACAACGATGTGTATAATTGCATAAGTGTCGGGCCGCTAACAGTGCGATTTCACAAGATAAACGGCACCAAGCTCATAAGTCTCGAATCGGCGGACGTGCGCATGATGATGGTCGAATCGACGTTACATCGTATGTTCGAGCTCGATTCATGTATCGAAATAATGTACGATCGATTGACGAGGCTCGTCGCAACGGTTGATATCAAATATACTCAATTCTTTAATATTGCATCCACTGTAACGAATGCGAGAGAATTGTCGAATGCGATACGCGCTAGCAATGCCTTCAACATGCACCAACTTGTCGATTGCGAGCTGGTGGCTTTAGTTTTTAATATGTAATAAAACTACATAATTATGTATTAAATATAAGACGAATAAATACTTATATGTATATATCATGGTGTACTTTATTTGCGCGCCACCCGTTACATACTTTGCGAGATATAATTATTGTGTCAAGGACAATGCATTCAGCGAGAAAAAAATCGATATTTTTATCTTACGAGATAAGACCATCCATGCTGCGGCAGAATCGATAATTTTATCTTACGAGGCGCATGCGACATTAAGAGTAAGAGAGACGCACGCCTTCGAGAGAGAGAGAGAGAGAGAGAGAGAGAGAGATCCAAGCCTGGATGCAGCATGCATTCAAGAGTGAGAGAGATCCAAGCCTGGATTCAGCGCGCGGCGGTATACGAGCTCTCCCGTCGGAGCGAGAGAGAGAGGTAGCGCGCGGCGGCGAGAGAGATCGGATGTGGCGGCTCGGGCCTGCGGCGAGAGATGCAGCGGCGAGAGAGAGATTCGGCGGCTCGGGCCTGCGGCGAGAGATGCAGCGGCGAGAGAGAGATCCAAGCCTGGATTGACACGCCGCGCAAACATGTCGCAACCTGTACGGATCAACCCGCTTGATTGTCGGCGAACCTTTTGTTCTTAGTAATTCGCAGAATTATCTTATCAAACTTAGATATCCGATTGTCGGCGCTCAAGCTTGGATTCTGAAACGGCGGCAGCCATTCGCAGAATTATCTTATCTTCGGAGAAAATTTATGAAAACTTAGATACCGCTCAAGCTTATCTTTGATACCTTACAAAGACGCCGCTTATCTTTGATACCTTACAAAGACGCCGCTTATCTTGGATTCGAAAACTTAGCTTATCTTATCTTGGATTTTCGGAGAAAATTTATGAAAACTTTGATACCGCTCAAAGACGCCGCTTATCTTATCTTATCTTGTTTATGAACATATCAAGTAACATGATCCCCTTATCTTATCTTGTTTATAAATATATCAGGTAACATGATCCCCTTATCAGGTTATCTGATATGTTTATAAACAAAAGATAAGCTTATCTACTGATAAGACCCCCTCTCCCGCGTGACGTCACCCCCCTCGCCGTCGATTCCCCCCCGCCCCTCTCCCCACCTCATTGCCCCTGAGTTAGAACTCTCCTAGTATACCTACTGGTAGTCACGTTGAATTCTTCATTGAAATCCGGATACTTTAGCACTGGCGCTGTCGTTAATTTTTCCTTTAATTTTTCAAACGCAATTTGTTGTTTGTTTTTCCATTCGAACGTTTCCGTTTTCTTCGTTAATTTTGTTAACGGTTTTGCGATTCGCGAAAAATTTTCTATAAATTTCCGGTAATAACCCGTTAGTCCGATAAACGATTGTACGTCTTTTACTTTCCGTGGTGTCGGAAAATTTTTTACCGCCTCTAATTTCGACGGATCTGGCAGTATACCGTTTTCGGAAATAATATGTCCAAGGTATATTACCTCTTTTCGTAAAAATTCGCATTTGTCAGGCTGTAGTTTGAGACTATGTTTCCGTAGGCGTTGTAATACTTCCGCGAGTCTTCTGTTGTGATCCTCTAAACTGGATCCGTATATAACGATGTCGTCGAGATAAACGAGACATCGGAGTCCTTGTATCCCGGTTAGCACTGAGTTCATAAGTCGTTGGAAAGTCGCAGGCGCGTTTTTAAGTCCAAACGGCATTCTATTAAACTCGTAGTGTCCGTAGGGAGTCGAGAAGGCTGTTTTATTTTTGTCGCGCTCGGCCATCGGTATCTGGTGATATCCAGATGCAAGGTCGAGCGTCGTAAAATACTTCGCGTTTCCCAGCTGATCCAAAATATCGGTAATATTCGGCAGTGGGAATGAGTCGCCTATAGTCAATTCATTTAACTTTCGGAAATCGACTACTACTCTTAATCGCGGTTTGCCTGTTGCGTCAGTCTTTTTTGGCACTACTAATAACGGTGCATTCCACTGGCTAATGCTTGTACTAATAATTCCGTCTTTTAGCATTTCTTGTACTTGTTTGTTCACTTCTGATTTGTGTTTTTCGGGAAGGCGATACGGTCTCACATTGACGGGTGAGGTATCGGCGCGCGTGCTTATCTCGTGTTTTAGCGTTGCTGTGCATGACAGTGGTTCTCCGCTTAAATAAAACACGTCGCTATATTCTTCGCATATTTTCTGTATTGCTTTCCTTTCTTCCTCGTTTAAATGCTTTGTGTGTAACAATTGTCAAATTCGTTCGTCACGCGTTAATTGATTCGGAGTCTCGTCTATATGTATCGTGTACAATTTGTGCGCGTTATCTTCGCAAGCGTCTTCTACGGTTACGAGGGGTGTGTGTATCTCGACCGGCTTATCAGTTGTATTAATTACACTGATGGGACATTGGTAATTCTTCGGTTCTACCAAACATCGTCCGATATAGATTCCTGGGGCGGTTTCTTTGGCTCGAATGATCCCTGTTTTATTATCATTTGTTATTGCGTGTATAATTGTTTCACTACGCGGTTTTAAGATAATTTTGTTGTACGGTTGCAATTTTAGGACGGCGTTTCCGATTTGTAATTCGCGTTTTTTGTAATCGCACGTGACTTGCTGCTTCTGGAGGAAATCGATTCCTATGATCCCGTCATATTCCATTGGGAAATCATCTTTCACGACGTAAATCGCGTGTTTTATCTTGTTTCCGTTTAGCTCAATTGTCGCGTATATTTTTCCGATCGTCTTTGCTTTATGACCGGTTATTCCAACGAGGGTTATTTTATTATTGTAAATTTTGGTCTCGCCCTTCAAGTGTTTCACTTTTATCAATGAAATCGTAGCTCCCGAATCGTAAAGCATATTTACTCTTCCGCGTTTTGCTTCTCGCATAGGCAGAGTAATTATATTTAAACTCGCTCTTTCTCTCGGCGTTCGGCGCACGTGTGTCACCTGATATTCGAGCGCGCGAGTCTTCTTAATCTTATCTCCGCGCTCTCCGTCTTCATCGCTGCTACGTTCGGACTCGGAATTTCTCTCCTGTCGGATTTTTTGATTATCTATTTTATTAATACTTCGCGGTTTTTTTCGATCCTCTGGCTTGTTCCGTGGGGGCGTATTATTTTTCGGTCGTCCGTTTAATTCCCAACATTCTTCGCGGTTATGTCCACGTTTTTTGCAATGGTTGCAAAATTTTTCGATGGCGGATACGCGCGAGGATTTTTCCGGTTTCGGCAGAACGTTGATTGTGCTACGACAGTCTCGTCCGTAATGTCCGGGTTTTCCACATCTATAACATTGTCCCGTCGTTCGCTGTCCTGACCGCGTTGATTCAAACTTATTTAGCGAGGAATTAGTTGCCCGTGACGTGCTAGGTCCGATAAATCTCTCTTCCGCGCTCGCGCCGGCTATCGCTTCTTGAAGCGTCGTATATCGTTGTGAGCGTACGAGTACCTTTAAGTCGCTTCGTAGCCCTAATTGAAAATTTAATAATGCTTGGGTTTGGATCGTTTGTAAGATAGTGCGTTTCTCTGAGCTCGTTTGGTTTTCTCCCTCTATCATTGAATCGTATAAATTCATAGCGAGCTGGTCGACGCGTTGCCCGAAATTTTGTGCTGTCTCATTATATTTCTGCTTTAGCGAATTAAATTCTAATTGCAAGTGGGCAGTACTTTGCTTGCATTGGTATGCGGTCTCTAGTTGTTGCTTTAATTCTTCAAACGTTTGTATGTCTCGCGTTTCGATGACTTGCATGGCTTTACCTTTTAATTTAGTAAATAGTATGCCCTGTATCAGAGACTCTTCGTCTCCGGGATGTATGTTTTGCATTGTATATGTGCATGCGTTTAGAAATTCCTGAAGGCGGTGTCGCGATGTACCGTCGAATTCGGGTATCATCATTCGCGCTTCTTTTAGAGACATATATTGTCGTGCAGTACTCCGTCGATTTCGTACGTCGCGCTCAGTCCGTCCGTAAGTCATACGAGGCTCGTAATCGGACTCCCGCTGTTCGTCTGTGTGTGTGTATGCCTGTGCGGCTTCTATCCTATTCATACGTGTGTTTAGTGTATGTAGCTCTGCATGTATAGCTTGTATTATATTAAGCATTTGTGAAGTTTCTCCGGGCGCTACGACGGAGGGTTGTTGTGACGTGACGTCTAAATTCTGTCCCATTTGTGCAAGGGTTTGTCGGAGTATGCTTATTTCGGCATCTATCGCGGTTGGCGGAATAGTTGCGTTCGCGTTTGTATTTTCTGCCATATTTATTTCGCTATAAATTTCTTCGGGATCGAATATTTCGCTGTCGTATGACGTTAATGAAAATTCTCTTCGCGAAGATACTCTACTTGGAGTTCGGCTGATATACGGTCGCAATCGACGCGGTTCGTTTTGAGTTACTTGAACGGAGTCGCTTGGATTTTTTGCGAATATACTCGCGTCAAAACTAGTAAATGGAAATTCTCGTTCGTTTATTACGTTCGGAGGTAACTCGGTATTATTTTCGTTTGTCAAGTCGCTGTCTAAATTTCTACGAACGCTTTCGAGATTTTGCGCAGTTAAAGGCAATACTCGCGTCGTTAACCGTACAGGTGTACTATGCAACCACGATTGGTTTTTAATCGCTTGTCGGGGTGTTTCGTCACCTTCCGACATTCACGCAATCAAATAAATTCGGACTTACAGTATAACGGCTCGCATCGTTACGCTCTATACGGGTCGGCTGCTGCTGCTGCAACTCGATCGCTCGTGGGCTGATAACGGCGGCTCCGTGTTGGTGATAGATACGGCGGGTCGTCGCTCGTGTTGATGCGCTGCCCGTGAGGTTGTCGTAGGTCGGCGTTGTCCTTGGACGTCGGCGATCCTTTTCGATTCTCTGCTGCTTATCACTCGTTGCACTGTTTATGTTGTCCGCTCTCTCGTTCTCTCCTAGTCGTGGCTTCTGCTTATTTCCGTCAGAGTTACTGACGTGCCCGTCTAACACTTGTTATAATTGTATGTGTTTTTACAGGTCTTCGCCGCTGTGAAAATTTTGGAGACGACGTCGGCCCTGCGGCTGAGATCCCACCGTTGCCACCAAATTGTTGTGCCTCCGGGAAGGCACGGAAAATTTTGGGGTCTCAGTCGACTGAAGGATGAGGATCCTAGGATCGGCGGGCGTCTCCACTTTGATTAACTTCGCTTGTGTATTTGAATAAATCTTTTATTTCGCTTATTTCTTGAGTTGGATTAATTATGTATAATCCCACCTGGGTGATTAGTTAGGTGTGCTCGCTCTCGATAATCAGATTACAGGCGATAGTTATATTCTGCGGCTTGTCTTCGACTCCTAGTTAGGTTCTAATTAGCGACTTGACTTTTTGGATTTTCGTTAGCGACTTACTTCGTCGCCTCGCTTTCCGTTCGCGGTGGTCTCCTGCTCTTTTCTACATCTTTCGGGGGAAGATGTAGGGAAGCTCTTTCATTGGCTAATTTTTATTCACACGCTTTTATCTAGGTGCAAGCGAAGCAGGTTGATTCTTCGTTTGCGATCCGCGGGTTTCGGCGTAACGCTTATATTTCATCGCGTTTGCGTCTTTTCGCGATAAGCGCTTCGCGAGAGCGTGAGAACGTTTCTCAAATGATTATATAATAGCTGACTTACTAATTTATTATTAAAACTATGTTAATATAATATAATATAATATAGTTATAGTCATTCGGACTATAACACTTCGTTACAACTAACTCGTTACTTCCCAACCCTGGTATACATATATTAATAACATATATATGTATATGTATACGTCTTTAGCATATATTAATGTATAGTAAATTCATTTTTATAATTTTCACTCAGCCCATTCACATTGCTCAATCGTTGAATCTGTTTAATATGACAATTATTGCATGTTACATTATATACATATATTTCATACATGTATATCGATATGTTCAGCTAGCCACATGTCATTCGAATATCGAGCCACGTAATATGTTTATAGATTTCTATTGAAGCGTATTGCAGTAAAAAAATTAGTCTATACTTTGATTTATATTTTATTTTATTTACTAATGTGTTAAAATAACAATACAAAAACAGCGCTAAGTATTTTTTGTACATTACATTTTTTTTACTTTTATTTTTACTTTTATTTTTTAATTTAAATTAAAAATTTTTATTTAACTTTAAATTTTTTTAATTTCCTAAATTTAATTCTTTGTGCCTTATATTACCTTTTTTGAATATACGTTTAAATATATTTGAATTAAATAATTATTTAAAGATAAATAATTTATTTTTTATATATATCTGTTTATCTAAATATTTTATAAAAATATATAATAACTTTACAATGTATATACATTCCAGTTTAAATTAATTACATAATTATTCATGTTATTTAAATATAAAGATGAATAAATATATATATATATATATTTTACTGAATTTATTTTGTTATTGTATATATTATAAACGTTTTAAAATAAAGCAAAAATTATACATTTGTATCATTATAAGAAATTTATCTAAATATTATATATTATCTCAGAAATAAATATTTTTATCGGCTCTCAATATAAATAATATAAGTATGCTGTCTTCTAAGCTGGGCAATAGAGCCAAGGAAACGAAACGAAAAATTAATTAAACGGAACTGTATCTCAATTTGTTTGAGATCCCAAAGTTCCACATATAAATTAATTTCGAAACTTACATATGGAGAAATAAGCGAGAAAAATATAGGTCCGAAAAGTCGCTGAAGCGGGAATCGAACCCGCGTCTTTCACTTTCCGGGCGACTGCTCTTACCAACTAAGCTATTCAGACCCTTTCGAACCTATATTTTTCATTTGCCTTTTTAGTAGATGTTAGTAAATACCGCCGTGATTAGCCCAAGGCGTGAATAAACTCAGAAATAAATATTTTTATCGGCTCTCAATATAAATAATATAAGTATGCTGTCTTCTAAGCTGGGCAATAGAGCCAAGGAAACGAAACGAAAAATTAATTAAACGGAACTGTATCTCAATTTGAGATCCCAACGTTCCACATATAAATTAATTTCGAAACTTACATATGGAGAAATAAGCGAGAAAAATATAGGTCCGAAAAGTCGCTGAAGCGGGAATCGAACCCTTGCTGACGAAAGATATAACTTAGCGTAGCGCTTTTTTTTTACATCTGTGATGTCTTTTTTTGTGGGATCATATTATAACATTATAATAATGTTTATTAATTGAAAATTAAATGGTTTATATGCTTTGCAGACTTGGTCAGTGATTGAATTTATCAATATAGAAGGCCAATCAAACGCTGTAGAAGTTGTACCAACCTCATGGATGACATTTACAAATGATCAAATAATGTGTAAATGGCCGGAAAAAAATGTTAGGAAATATATATTACGGAAAGAACCCCCAAAAGACAATTGGCAAAAATACATAGTGCAACTAATATTTCAAAGTAGTAAGTATTGTCATAAAAATATTGATAGTATATAATAAGATAATATCTTAATTAAACATGTTTTATATTAAAAAAATGACTTTTTCGTATTTAATATATCAAATCATAACTTCCCAATATTTATGAATACGGTTATGGAAAAGACTTATATAAATCATGTAATACAAATGTATGTATATATATAGACAGACAATTAATAAAATAATTTGTAATTACAGATTCATATAAGGAAGCTATAGATGTTGTACATAAAAAAATTCGAACCGATACATCAGATACATCATGTTCGCAATTAGGCCGAGGGAAAAGAAAAAAGAAAACATTCCAACCAGTTACAGCAAACAACTTAAATGATGACGATTCAAATCCGCGAATGACACCATCTCCGTTAATGACTGTCATGGATTTGCATTTAGAAAATGAACAGTTGACAAATGGTATAACAATAAATAAATATATATATTATTTTTATAAATCTTTAACATTATTTTTTTAACTTGCAAATAAAGTAATGCTTAATAGTGTAATTTTTTATACATTTAGATTTGATTAATGATGATAACCAAAACTTGGACAAGGATATCGAAAATATGGATGAAACAGCAATAAACGTGAGTCAAAATAAAAAGAATAATATTGCCTCTGAAGACCATGTAACTTCTGATGAAGGTATAAACAAATTTTTAATTTTTGGTACAATAAGGTATTAAACAATACAAGTCGATTTTAAGTAATCCCGCTTAATATATATATAGTGTCTATTAATTTATTAATTTAATATTAAATAAATACAATAATGATACAAAAAATTTCCATTATTTAGATCCTAAAGATGCTGTTAATCCAGTAAATAATATGATACCAACCGATATCATTTTTGAAAATTTTCCAGCAGGTAATCATTCATATTTATTGTTCTTTTGTTTATAGTAATATAATTTGTAAATTTATATTTCAGATAGTCAGAATATTGTTTCAATCCTGCAAAACACGATTGCGATTAAAAAATTATTGGAACAACAAAATGCATTTTTAAAGCAATTAGAGCGTACAAATAATTCGCTTCCACTGCTCTCAGCATCTGGTTCAAGCTGTAGTAGTACTTTTTCTCTTATTCCGAACAAACCTTTCAAGAAATTTACAAAATTACTTGATTTCGATTCGACATCGCATTAAAAACTAATGAGGAAGGACAAAAACAAATGGTAAAAATAGTCTACATTTCTTATTTCTTGTTTTTTGAATATTTGAGACAAAATTCAAGGTTCGAGCTGGTAAAATAATGTAAATGGTTAGAAAGAAATTGCTTTCAAAAGCAATTTTGATTGTTCAAGCTTGATTAAACTAGGATTATTTTATAACATTCATTATAATTTCATTGTACCATTGTTGAATATGCCAAAACTACTGATATCTATTTTTAAAAAATATATATTTAACCCTTTTTCCTTCTGACTAACTGACTTTAATTGAAATTAAAATAGACAAAAAGGATGCTCAATATTTACCAGAAAAGGCTCGAACAATTGTATATATATATATATATGTATTTACATTTTTTTCGTAGGAAACATTTGTCTATTTATTAGGAGGCACTTCTCCCCACGATCAAATAAAAGCTGGACTAGAAAAAATATTTACTAATAAATTGGGTACAATACAAAATGTTCTTGGATGGGTCGCAAAGGCTACTTCGAAGTGAACACACTAATAATTATGGACATTTTAAAACGTATATAGAAATGTAAAAATATATAATTATAAAAAATTAATGCTTTTAATAGCATAATAATTGTACCGGTACTATATTAACTTTTTTTTTGTTACATTTGTAGGATCGACTAGAAAACACTTTCCATTTTTGACAGATAAACAATTTCAGAACTATGTGTCAGCTTGGTTAAGGCACTCAAAAACGCGCTACGACAGAGAACTAGTATGTTTTACGTTTTACTTGTATATTTTAGTTTTCGATATAACAACATATTTATTATTACTTTTATTTTTTACAGGCAAAGCAACAACGTCAATAAGTTTTATCATTTTTTAAGTATCACAATAATAGTTACTTGTGTATTTAGTGTAATCATGAATTTTTTATTTTTACGTTAAAATCAAAGAGAAATTAATATTTTTATATTAAAATGTTGGCTTGTATTGTATTAAAATTATTTAGCGATAAATGAATGCAATTAGATGATAACTTATATATATTACTAAAACTTCTTATTGCCCACATTAACAGCACTGACCATATTAGTTGTGTTAGCGATTTGTGTTATTATGTATCTTATAAGTTAATTATATCCCCCATAGCAAAAAATGTCACAGTGACATCACAATAAGCTCACAATAGAGTCACAAGGTGACAAAAAAATGTAATGTCACTGTGATGTCATTGTGAGATTATTGGAAGGTAACAGTGATATCATTAATCACAATTGAAGTGATATCATTGTAAAATGTCACATTGATATAACTAGTATATCACGAAATGTAACAATAAGGATAAAAAAATCTGTCATAGCAAGAAAATGTCACAGTGACATCATAAAGATGTTCTGCTGTGACGATAAAATATATATTTAATCGTCACAGCACAACATCTTTATGATGTTACAGTGATATCATCAAAAATGTCACATTGATATAACTAGTATATCACGAAATGTAACAATAATGATAAAAAATCTGTCATAGCAAGAAAATGTCACAGTGACATCATAAAGATGTTGTGCTGTGACGATCAACAATTAAAATTAGGAAAATAAAGTTTAATTTATGATATATTTAATAAATAATTTATATTTATTTATTTATATTTATTACTGCTATAACTAAATATATATTAGGGTGTCCAATTTAAAATAACACGTACACCACTTCAAATATCTCTTAAAATATTCATCAAATAAAGGGCATCATCTACTTTATGACCTCCTTTGAATCAAACAACTTTTATTTGAAATATTTTTCTTTAAAATAGTCGCGTTCAGCAGAATGACTGCTAAGTTGTCATCTTGTCAAGACTTGACGTTGATTTGTTCTAAAAGTAAAAGAATCAACACGTCACCGTTAATGGACGCTACTTAATGTAACCTAATCTTACCTAATCCTAATGCAAGCGTGACCGTGTAGGCGCGTACACGTTGCCCAAAACGCTCTGCAGCGTATACGCAGTCTGTTGGTGTACCAGCACGTGTTTTTTATTTGCATAAGAGGACATTTTGACTCAAAATAAGTGATCTCAGAAGATCACTTAGCAATAAAAAGTGATTTAACAAAGTGAAAAACATCAACATAAAAATTAAGGTTAGTATATACAATATTTTTTATCTTATGTTTGTCTTATATTTTTTTCATATTTATTGTAACAAGATATCTTTTTTTCATTGTATATGTATATTTAGGAAAAAAAATATATTTTGTGAAAAATATGGGTCGCAAACGAAAACACTCAATATTTTATAGTGCAAGACATAAACGAAGATTAGTTGCAAGAAACACAGTAACAGATATGAATATGATAACTCATCAGACTGATTCTGCGGATTCTATGGCAATAATTAATAATAATAATGATCAACTAATTGTTGTTGATGAGAATGCTTCGTCTTTATGTGATTCTGATAAAGTATACTCAGATAGAAATCTAAATCAATATTATGATGAAAATAATATTAACTTTCTGAATGAAAATAATGCCTGTATGATACAAAATTACACGGATGCAAATAAGCTGCAAGCTATAGTCGATAACAATTATGAAAATCTGTGTTTAAATGATAACGAAACTTTTATACATGACATAAGTAAATGGGCTATTGAAGAAAAGATATCACTCAAATCACTCCGTCACCTTTTACAGATATTGCAAACACACACTAATTATACTTTGCCTAAAGATCCACGTACATTATTGCAAACTCCTAAATCAACTGAAATTATACAAATTGAAAACGGAGATTACTGCCACTTAGGTCTCGAAAAAGCTCTTCTAAAAATTATTGAAGAACGTAAAAGATTGAATTTTGCTCTTGATAACATTCAATTATTTATAAATATTGATGGTTTACCTATATATAAGTCTTCCACAAAGAGTTTATGGCCAATATTATGTGCAGATAATATTATAAACAATGTATATGTCATTGCCTTATATTATGGTGAAGGAAAACCAAAAAATGCAAATGAGTTTTTAAAAATGTTTGTAGGTGATGCTATTGCTTTTATAAATAATGGGATTGATTATGAGGGACAGATCATAAAAGTCGAAATTAAAGCAATAATTTGTGACGCTCCTGCTAAATCATTTATTTTAAATGTAAAAGGACACACTGGATATAATAGTTGCACTAAATGCATTATTGAAGGTGATAATATAGAAGGACATATATGTTTTCCATACACATCTAATATGATGTTACGTAATGATAAAGAATTTTTTACTGGATCTTATAATCTTGATTATCAAACTGGTGACACAATTTTAAAAAATATACCAAATCTAGGCTTAGTTACAAATGTGCCACTAGATTATATGCACCTGGTATGTTTGGGTGTTATGCGTAAACTTATTATGTTATGGCTTTCAGGACCACTTAAGATAAGATTATCAAATTCAGACAAAGAACAAATTTCTAAGAAACTAATAAAGTTACGCAATTATATTCCTTCTGATTTTGCTCGAAAACCAAGATCATTAAAGTATATCAAACATTGGAAAGCCACAGAATATCGGCAATTTTTATTATATACAGGTCCTATTATATTGAAAGGAATACTACAAGAAAATGTATATTTAAATTTTCTAACATTACATGTAGCAATCACAATTCTTGCACATCCTACTTTAACATATCAAACTTCTATTATAGAATATGCAGAAAATTTATTAAAACATTTTGTAAAATCATTTCAAGTTATCTACGGTTCTAAATATATTTCACATAATATTCATAATTTATTACATCTTGCTGCAGACGTAAAACAATTTGGTGCTCTGGATAAATTTAGTGCATTTAAATTTGAGAATTATATGTCTACGTTAAAGAAATTAATTCGTAAAACTAACCAACCATTACAGCAATTAACAAGAAGATTTGCAGAAATTGAGACAATACATAATAATGAAACATTCAAAATATATTCAAATTCATACGATATGGAAAAATGTTTTACACGCTCTCATTGTGATGGTCCTATTACGAAAGATTTCATTTCTGTACAACAATATAAAATTTTTTGCAATAATCAATATTATATTAACTGTGATGATCCAAAAAATAATTGCATTTCTTTTGAAAATGGACAAATAATGTCAATTTTAAATTTCATTAAATCTAATGACAATAAAATGTATGCTATTGGCAAAGTACTTGTGTTAGTGGAAGATTTATATACACAGCCTATTTCGTCATTAACTTTAAATATTGGTATCATGTCTGAATATTCTCATCTTCAGACATGGGAGTTTGATAAAATTAGAGCAAAAATGTTGAAAATGCCTTATAAAAAAAATTATATTATATTTCCGATGTTACACACAACTGAATAATACATGTTTAATATTAATTTGCATTTGTAATTAAATAATTAAACGTAATTATAATACTCTAATATAAATTGCAAATATTATTATTATTATTATTATTATTATTATCGTCACATTTTTATCATATTATTTACATCATAGATTATTTATAATTTCAATGCTGATCAATTTTTATTTACAGTTATTATGGCGTATAATATTGGGGTTTTTTCGAAGATTTTTAAAATTTTTCCCTTTCTAAATTTTTAACTAAAAATTTAATTTAAGGAAGTAAAGGGGCCTTCATAACAAGTCAGTAGTAAAATGGCAGGAAAGGGCCCGTAAAAACCAAACCCCCCCCCCCGACCCTTGCCCCCGGGTTTCTTCTTATCTTTCCCCCCCACTGGCGTTGGCTTTTCCGAGGGGGGGTGTTAAGGGGAAAGGGTGTTGGGGGAAAAAAAAATGGCGACGGGCCCCAAAAGGTGGGGATGAGAATTTTTTTTTTTTATTTTTTTTTTGATTTTCTTGGATTTAAACCCGGGACCCCCGTTTTTCCGACGGGGCCCTAGATGTTGAGAAAACGAATCTTATAGTCAAAGGTTAGATGTGGTTTTTAAAGCTAAAGTTGCGAAAGAGACGGCGGGGGGTTCGGGTATACGTATGGAAAGGATGCTGTCGAAAAAAAATGTCGTTTTTGGGGGGGGGTTTGGGGAAAAAACAGTTCGGGTATACTAGGGAAAGGATAGCTCTTTCAATCAAAGGGTTTCGATATTGGGACGGGGGGGGGGTTAAAAACTTTTTTGGCCAAAGAAAAAGCGGTGGGGTTTCGCCCCGGTGGCGGGGGTTATTTAGCTAAAAGGGCGTGGGAAATTAAAAAAGGAACAAGCAAATTTTTTGTACACGAGTTTTCCAAACTCGCGTCCCGATAAAAAATAATAATACATCGTCGTAGAAAAGAAAAAGGTCAGATAAAATTTTTTTTTAAAAACCGCTGCAATGAAGGTAAACAGGAACATCATTGGAAAAATTTTTCAAAAAAGGGGAAGGGAAGTGAAAAAAAATTTGAAAAATAGTTTTAAAAGTAAAAAATTGGTTATTTTAAAAAAAATTTTTTACAGAACAAAATTTTTTTATTCATACTAAAATTCATATTAATTGTTATAATTCGCTTTTTTTTTTTGGAGTAAAAATTTTACAATAAGTGTTTATTAAACATCGTTATTTTTAAACAATCTTCGGGAAAAAAGAGAAAAAAAACTGATTAAGATTATAACCGCTGAAACATAAATTAAAAAATCCCCAAAGCAGTATTGTCCGCAAGTCTTAAAAAAAATTCCCTTTTGAAAATTTTGAATTTCCAACGAGGGGATTTGGGTTTGGGTCGAAGTCGGAGGGGAGAAACCCTGGATAAAGGGGGAAATCCGTAGCTTTTCGAAATAATTTGGCTGAAACCCGGGTTCTCGAGGTAGAAGGCGATCCCCCAAGGTCTCCCGGGTCGTCGTAAATTTTCGGTTTTAGCGACGATACCGGGTCGACCTGGGACACCCCCCCTGGGGGAACTCTGTCGGCGCATAGACTCCAACATGTCGGATCGAGTGATGAAATGCTTGTAGAATTTCGCGGGGTTTTTCCCTTTTTTTTTTTGTCCCAAATACGAACGAGTGAGGGGATTATTTAAACCCAAAAACCGGTTTTTCCCTTTTTCGTTAAGGCGTCTTTTTCATTTTGATTTTGTTTGAGGGGTTTTCAATGTCAGTTTGCGTCGAGTTTGGGAAAAATTGTTTCGTTTTGTCCCCCAACGCCCGATGACGATTCAGAATCACAAATCTTCTTCTTTTTTTTTCAATTTGGGGGGTTCTTGTTGGGGGGGGATTTTTTTCCTTTTCTAGGGGGGTGTATTTTGGGGTTATATTCTCTTTTAAATCGAAAAAAAAAGGCGGTTTTGTATTTATCGTCGCTATGGGCAAAATTTAATTTCCCCCCAAAATTTGGGGAAAAAATAACAAGTAGTTGGGTTGAGGTTGAAACGTTCCCCGCAATTATTTTCCCGCATTTAGCCCCATTTTAAAAATTTATAAGCTTTTGGTAAACGCGCAATAAAAAGGTTCCAAATTTTCGAACCCCCGTGATGACCGAAAATATTGTACAAACCCCTTCCTTTAACCCGGTTAAATTTTTAAACGCTGGTGAGGTACCCCCCAAAATTTTTATATTTTGGGGAAAGAAATTTTTCCTCAAGTGGGTTTGTTTTTCGTTACCTTGACAAATTGCGGGGGCGTGTTTTTTGCAATTTGCGGGAGATAGGGGTAAAATATTTGGGGATTAACTACCGTGAACCACTCGATGCCGTGATAATTTGTGAGAGCCAAGGTTTTTCGTCTCTTTTGGGGGAAATTTTCCCAAAAACGCGTATGGTGGCACAAATCCAGTGCCGACAATGGAGTTCGAGGCGAAACTGGGGATTTCCTTCGGGGATAAATTTTTTGGGTTATCGGGGGAAAACCCCTTGTATGTGGAGGGACTTGTCCATTTTTGTGAGTTTTTTCGTTGTTTAGGTCCAAGCTTAGCGAAACGTCCCGCGTTTGGTTTTTTGTCCTTTTTGTTAACAAAAATTAATTTTTTTTTTATTGGGCCCCCGGTTCCCCCCCCATGGGGGTTTCCCCCCCCCCCCACTCCCTTTTTTGGGAAAAGTTTCATCAAAATTTTCCCAAAAGGGAAAGGGGAGGGGGGAAAAATTTTTTCTAATCGCGTTTTTTAATTACGGGGGATGAAAAAAAGTTGGGTAAACGAGTGTTAAAAGCAAACGGAAAAAAATCGAGGGATAATTTTACCGATGCATCGATTTTTTTTAAATTTTCAAATTTGGGGTTCGTCTTTAAACGAAAAATTTAATTGTTTCGGTGAGGGGCCTTCTCGAATCTCGTTTTTCAAAACCGTAGATTTTTCCGGGGTTTCCCGAGATTAAAAGGGACCGGCGCAATTCCGGTTTAATCGGGGGGGAAGATCAAAAGCGAAAAAACCGTATACCCCGAAAAAATATCTCTACTTATAAAATTTTCCCCTCTTTCCCAAAAATAAAATACCCGCCCCCCTGAAAAAAGCGTATGATAAGTTCGATGTAAACGGTTCGCGAGACGAAAAAAACCCGGTTGTAAGGGTCTACGGGTATTTTTTTAAACCGTAAACGTATAGGGGAAAAGGGAAATTTTATTCCGAAATTTTTGGAAATTAAACGGATTTTTTTTTCTGTCACCGTTAAAAGGGCTTTTATCGACGAAACCTCTATTATTGTTTGGGCCCAATTGCCCCAGTATTCCCTTACCCTAAACGATTCACCACAACCCCGGGTGTGAATCGTAAATTTTTTAATTTCAACTCTCGTAAGGGGAAATATTGGCAAAAATTTTTGCTCACCCCATTCTAGAAAGCGCTAGAAATACTCCGGGGGTTATTTTCGCTTTTCTCCCCATTGACTTGCATGAGTATCAAAATTTTCGACGTGAAATTAGTTTCTATAAAAAAAAAACGTTTTCTTTCGAACGCACGAGTTCAACCCCCACCCGACCCTTTAAATTTTAAAATTTTATCCTGATTGAAAACGTCGCAAGGGAGGTGCCCATAAGATCTAGCGCGCCCTCCGGTATTTTAACGAGTCGTCTCGCTAAGCGTTTTTCCCTTTCCGCCCCTCCCGTATCGTCCATGTTTTCCGGTGTATTTTCCCACCCACCCCAAAAAACAGGGGGTTTTTGGGAGGGGAAATTTTTTGCGGGCGATGAAAAAATTTTAAAAATGTTTTCGATGTACGCCGGTACGCATAAGCTTTTTGTTGGAGGCGACACGACTTTTGATTGAAATCCCCACGTCAAATTTGATTGAAGAGGGAAAATAAAGGGAAAATGTTTACGGGGCCACGTTGACGCCTGACCGCGGCGAGACCGGGTAGCGGCTGGGGTTTCTCCGCGTCCCCGAAGATTTTTAAACGTGTGTGTGAGATCAAATTTATTTTCTCCTGCCCCCGGGATGACAAATTTTAGGGGGGGGTCTCCAAAACCGAGGTCACGGGTTTGTAAAAAATCCATTGCGAACTTTCGATGTTATTTTGCGGGGGGCGGTAAAGAGAAGAATCGAGCTCGCTCTTAAACACTCGCTCGGTGTGTGTGTAAAAACCATTCTTTTCTTCGTGGGCCCGTCTACCAGCGTTTTTTGTCAGGGGAAAAGCGTATTTAGAAATAATGGGGGTTATAAAAAATATATCTATCTGGGGCCTTTTTTAAAACCGCTATGCTTTCCCGCGTTTTCGCGGACGATTGACCCCCTTTTTACGGGCGGGGCGTTTTTCCCGTATTTTTTTTTATTTTTTTTTGTATTTTTTTTTTTTCCCCCAATAAACAAAAAATTTGGGGGGAAATTTACCCCCCCCAAAAAAATACACGTTCGTAACCATAGCCCCCCTGTAAAAAAACTCCTTTTTCGTAAAAAAACCTTTTTTAAAAAGAAAAATTAAAGGGAGTTTTTTTTTTTGGAATTTAAGCTTGGGGGGTGGGAGCAAAAACAATAGATATTTTCCCCCCCCTTAGGGGGCGTTTTAAAAAAAATCAGCTAAAAAAAATCATTTGAAAAAGTTTGGGAAAAAATGCATAAAATGAATAAGTTTAAAAAACCAGCAGGACACGCGAGGGAAAAAAAAAATCCCCCCCCGCCTGAAAATTTTTTCTTGTTTTTAAAAAGGGAAAAAGGGGAACCGACTTCTTTCAGGGGGGGTTTTAAATGGGGGGAAAAAAAATTTTCCGTTATTTTTAAATCCCCCCGGGGTTTTGATTTTTCCCCTTCAAATTAAAAACCCCCCTCATCTTTTTTATTTTTTTTTTTTAAATTTGAGAGTCGATTTCGACAAAAACTGGGGATTTTTTTTTCCCCCCCTTTTACATAAAAAAAGGTTGGGGGAAATTTGGGATTTCGCTCAACGCGACTTCCCATCCCGTGTAAGTGCAGCGTTTGGGGTTTTAAAATTCCGAAATAAAACCCGGGGTTTTTTTGTGGGGAAATAGGAAGGGGGGCTATTGTTGGGAAAAAACCCCAGAAAAAATTCCCCCGCCCCATTTCGAAAAATTTTTTAAATTTTAAAAGGGGGGTACCCAGGATTAAAATTTAAAAAAGGGAAAACCCTTCCAAAACCCAAACAAAAATTTGGGGTTTATTAAAAACCCCCCCCCTTTTTTTTTAAAATCACACGTGGGACAAAAAATTTTCCTTTCCCCCCCGAAAGTTTTTAAAAAAACCGGTGCTAATTCTTTAAAAAAAAAATTTCCCGGGTCATAACTTCCCCCGGGAAAAAATTTTTTAAATTTCAATAGGGGGGGTTTTTTTCCCCTTCGAGAACCGAGGAATTGGGAAATATCCCTCCCCCCAATTCCCCCTTCGAATTTTCTAAAGATTCTTTTGCTCTAAAAAAGAAAAACGAGATCGCCCAGGGTTTTTATTTCCCCCCTTTTGGGTTTACGCCCACGCTTTTTTTTTTTTTTTTTCCCCTTTTCCCCCATGTCGTTTTTTTTTTAAACGGGGGACGACTTTTTCCCCCCGGCGGGGGGCCCGGGGGTTTTTCCCTTTTTGGGGGGTGGAATGAGGGGTTGTTGCCCCCGTGAAAATACTTGTAAAACATCAAAGAAAAAAACCGTGTATTTTTTTTGGGGTTTTTTTTAAAATGGGGGCCACACCCCTTTTTTTGGGATTTGTTTTTTAAAAATCTTTCCACTTTTAGATTTTTAAATAAGGGTTTTTTCCCTTTTTAAAAACAAAAACGGATGTTTTTTTTTTTAAAAAAATTTTTTGTATGGGGGGGGGCAAAAAAATTTTTTTTTTTGTCGGTCTGAAAAAGTTTTCCCGGGAGTCGCCCCTTTTTTTTTTTGGAAAAATTTTTAAAAAAGGGGCCCTTTTTTTTAAAACATTTGGGGGCTTTTTGCCCCCAAAAGGTTCCCCCAAAAAAAATTTTTTAAAGCACGGGGGCCCCCGGGGTAAAAAGGGAATAACCGTCATTATAGTTTTTGGGGTTTTTACGAAGATCGATCAAATGGGTTCCCAAAAATCATAAATATTTGTTATTTATAATGAAAAACGGGGAAAAATTTTCTTTTTTTCCCGGGCCTTTTCCCCCCCGTGTATGCCCTTTTTTTTTTAAAAACCAACCCCCAAAGCTTTGTTACGCGTAAAAGGGGGTTTTTAAAAACTTTTTCGCAAAAAATTTGTCCCCCCCCAGAGAAAACCCCCATAATGGGGGGGTCGAAAAAAATTTTTTTGGGAATTTCCCAAAATTTTTAATTTTTTCCCCCAATGGGTTTTAAACCCCCCTTTTTCTTTTTGAGGGAAAAATACGTTTTTCCTTTTTTTCAAAGGGGGTCCCCGCGTCAAAAACCCCCCCCTTTTTTTGTATCTTTTCCGCTGTTGGCCGTTTTTTTTCAAAACACTAAAAGGCGCAATGTTACCGTCTTGGGGGAATTAAAATTTTTCTTTTTCCAAAAAAAACCCCGTCATCATGGTTTTTAATCCCTTTTTTTTGGTTTCGTCCTGTTCCCACCCCCGGGGTGCGCGCTTTGCGTAATCGTTTTCTCGCAGCACGAAAAAATTAAAAAACCTGAAAACCTTTTTATCATTTTCCATTTTGTCCTCGCGCCTGGGGGGAAATTAAATCGCCACTCTCTGTCGACCTGAAAAAGGGGTTTCCCGGGTCCGTACGGTTTTTACATCATTTTCCCATTTGTACTCGAATTTTTTCGATGAAATTTTGGGCCGGGCTTTTAGAGGAAATTTTCCGGGGTTTTCCGCAGTTTTCGGATTTTCCGACAAAATTAAAAAACCCTTTTTTTGGGGTTTCCTTAAAATTTGAAATTTTTATTTTTTTTACTTTTGACGGAACAAAAAATAGAATAGCGCCCCTTTTTTACCCAATGCCCGGGGATAATAAGCCCGATATAGGACAAAAAAAAGGGAAAAAACCCCCCGCGTTTCACCAAAATTTTTTCTTAATTTTAAAATTACCTTTTGCAGCAAACCCTGGACGATTTTTGTCTACAAGGGTTTTTTTTTTTTACTTGCAAGCGGTTTTGTTCCTTTAAGGTTTGAAAACCATCTTTAATACCCCTAGAGATTATCACGACTAAAAACGTGTTCTTGATTTTTTTTTTTAAAAATAAAGTTTTTAAAATTTTTTTTTCTTGCCCAAGTCGTTAGCGATTTTTACCCGCCTCGGGTTTAATTCTTGACGACGTGATCCGGGTTGGGTTTTTTTTTTTTTTTTACCTCCAGGGAATTGCACAGTGACAACGTTTTGGAAAAAAAAATTTTTTTGCCCCTTTTTTATCTCTCGGGAATTACGGTAAGCACTTAAAAGTTGGGAAAAAAAACAAGGGCCGAAACGATATTTACGGGGCGATTTTTTTAAACGAGCAATAAATCCCGGGGCTTAGGGGGGTGTATACTTTTCCATAAACTTGGATCGTCCCCGGATTCTTGACGACTAAAAGCCGAAATTTTTGCGCGATCCTGGTTTTTTTTTAAACTACTATGTAATTTTCAGAGAGTTTTGCGTTGTCCGCGTCCCTGATGGAAAAGATTTTGCGAAATGAGAATAACACTGAGATTCTTATGATGGCTTCCTTTAGTAAATAGATCTACGATAACATCGCACGATGACGACTCTTTCATAAGATCGTCGATTATCACTAATTTCGGGGTGTGTGGATCGTAAGAATAATCTTCCGGGCGCGGTAAACCCTCGTGAAATTCGATTATATTTTTCTTCGAGTTTATCGGAATGCTATTTGCATATACGTTCTTTTTTCTTACGCTACTCTTTTCTTCTCTTTCATTTTCATCGCATTGCAGGCGTTGATAGGCATCTTGCCACTCGGCGTAATAAAATAAAATTCTCTCGAATCGAGTATCGGACACGTTGGACAAATAACGAAGAAATGTTTTCACGAAAATCGTTTTTCCACATCCCGTAGGCCCGCAGACGATCGACGTCCAAGGATGTTTCCAGCGTACATCCATTTCCCCAAAATGAACGCGATATTCACCGTTTACGTACAATCTCGTAAATGAAAGAAAGTCTAATCCGGCGCGTTCTTAAAAACAAAAAATTAGCGTAAAGAGCGTCCGTGTATTTAAATTTTAATATTACTCATAGTATGAAATGAGTTACGACGGAAAAAGCTTATTCGCGCACCGGGGGCCAACCCGCGGCGGTCGCATGCTCGTGCTAGCGAATAGCGCCGATCAGCTGACGAGCGCCGATCAGCTGATGAGCGCCTGGTTAGCTCGCAACTACCGATCAGCTGATGAGCGCCTGGTTAGCGCACCGCTACCGATCAGCTGACGAGCGCTACGTTGCGCTGCCCACAATCAGCTTTTAATCAAATGTTCTCGTTGGTGTGTATGTCTTGCGATAGCGGACGTATGTGAGTTCGGCACGAATATATTTGAATATATAAAAATTGTACGTAACAAGAATTTTTTTGAAATTAAATATTTTTATGTTAAAGTTTTTCAGTCAAAAAAAAATTATATTAAAAATTTTGTTAAAAATTTAATATTTTACTAAATAAAAATGATTTTGCTTAAAAGGATAATTATTAAAACTAAAATGGGAAAACAATATTTTTATTAAAATATATAAATTTTATTAATAAACAATATTTTTTATTAAAAATATAAATTTTTGTATTTATATTTACAAAGTATTTTTTCTTATTACTAATATCTACATCTTCTAACTTTAGTTAAACTACTCCTTGTCCTTCCTATTATAAAAATAAAATTAAAACTACGGGTATTTTAAAACTACGATTTATAAAATATAATATAAAGTATAATATTTTATAATATTTTATGAAATATATATATATATATATACATTTTACTTTTACAATATTTACACTTTTATATAATATTTGCATTTCTATGCAAGTGGCGGAAAACGTACGCGTATCTTCGTAAAGATAGAAGTGCGAAGAGGAGAGCTATGTCATTGTTCCGGTAAATAACCGTATGGAAGAGAATATCGATTTTTGATAAATCTTCGTTTTAATAACACAGTCTTGCATATTTTTGTTTCGTCACGCGTTATTATATCGTGAAATGCGGTTCGCCGAATGGCTTTAAAACGAAGATTTATCGATGTCCCAGGAATCGCCTCTTCAACTTGCTCTCCGCGCGCTCTCTCTTCCCGTTCCTCTTCTTCTTCTTCTCTTTCTTTACGTAGCAATAATTCTCTAATACTATTAAAATTAACTAAACGCGAGTTTTCAAAATTCAAGGTTATACCCTTTACTTTGCAAACTTCGCGTGTGAGTCCTTCGGGTGTACGGACCACATATGCGTAAAATTTCGGACCACCGGATACGAACGACTCAATGTAACTACCTTGTCCGTAGCTAGCGAGTTCATCCGTCATGTCGCCTAAAAAATTACCCGTATGCGGTTCGTATTCCTGCGGATCTCCGCGACTTACATAAATACAGGAATCCGTGTCGTAATATAAAACGCGCTTGTCTAATTTTTCTAAATAATCATACAATTTTAATCGCGCTTGAGCCGTCGTGTAAGCCGCTATTATAACATTAGTAAGAGGCGAAGGTACGATAGCCTCTTCTCGTAGTCGAAACGAAACATATATCACCTCGTCGTTTACAGGCAATATATCGGTTATTTCATGCTGAGGGCTAGTGAGCAAACTCATTAATCGTTCTTGTGTTTTGACAATTACGGTATTCGGTAAGTTTGCACGTTGACCAAATTTACCCCAAAAAGAATTCAAGCATAATTTAGCCACCGAGCGTAAACCGGAATTGTGTGCAATGTTATCTTTTTCAAGAACGATTCCTTCTACTTCCTCATACTCGCGGATGTAACGCTCTTTAGCAACATTATCGACACAATCGCTCGGCCATCCGGTAGCTTCTTGCTTTAATTGTAAAAATGTATTGATGTATCCCGTAAATAGACCCCCTTGCCGCGTACCGGGTTCGTAACGAGTGATGTTATATTGCCAAATCTCACTAACCCCTGTCACGAAATATCCTTTCTCGATTGCTTTTCGTAATTCGCACGATATCCATGTACCTTCGAATTCGCGTTCGTGAGCTTCGTGAGTACACGCAATCTGAGAAAATGTTTCGCAGCAACTACGACATAACGCAAATAATAATTTGCCCTGCACGCGATAGGGTAATACAGGATGAAAGAGATCGCGGGGAGGAAGTACTTTACATCGCACGACCCCCTCGACTGAATCGAAATTATATCCCGGTGATAATCCGATTAACTCCTCGCATTCCTCACCTACGTATATTGTCGGGTGACCAATCGGAAAACCACCGGTCTTCAACACAAACGGATACAGAGAACATACATCCACGTAACGTATTTTTTCCGTACCCGTGATCTCGTATCGCGTCACGATATTTCCTGTGCGTCCGCCGTAAAATGAGTCTCGGGGATCGAGCGGTTTGGCGTCTATCATTTGATGTCGATGTAAATATTCGCGCATCTCGACATTTTCATTCATCTCGCGATCAAAGTCGCATTCCCATTTCTCAATCACCCTATATCCACGCTTTCGAAGACGAAATGTCGTTGCAACTGTGTGCTCGTAACGTGAATCACACGTATCTGTACGATCCGTCGAAAGCAGTCTGTCGCGATTTACCCGAAAACATCTTGGACAACCATGCCAAAAACAACCGTGAAATTGTAATGCGTAATATTGCGTTACGTTATTTTCTACCGATTTGTAGTATCCATCGACTAGCGTACCATCGCGTAATCGATATTCTCGAGCGCGACCGCCATGGATAATATGATGTCCGAGCTCCCGCTCTTTCCATATCAACCATTGCAGGGCTTTACGCGAGTGAATATTCGCATGCCTGTATCCCCCCGTTGGAATAATTCCGATCTCTCTTTCGCGTAAAAAGTTTTTTCTAAATACGCGCATACACGTTGAGGCGATGGTTGTGCATTCCTCGAATGGACACACGTTTCCACGCTCTAAGAATATTTTTCTAAAAGCCATACACGCTCGTCTAAGGATATCTACATCGTTACGACAATAAAGCAATATTTCACGTTGAAAATCAAACACATAATTCGCGCGTGTCATCTCGGAGTGCCACGCGAGAAATTTTTCGCGTTCTTTTATTTGCATAGAATCGGGTGAATAATATTGAACACCGGGTAACGCTCCGACATAAGACTGATTATCGATAGTATTAAATAAATGTGGAAAAATGCCTTTATTCGTACCTTCTGCCAGTCCGAAAGCTTTGGGTAATTCGGATAAACGCATCGGCATGTAATTGATACTATCGATAAATTTCGTATGACCTAGCGTTAATACAACTATTTTCGTTCCGTTTAAAATTACTTGAGGCTCTAAGACATGGTTTTCCACGATATATTTCAAAATAAATTGCGCGTCGAATGACTTCGCGTTATGCGCGATGCAGATTATTTGTTTAAAATATTTTATCGGTCGCGTTACGAAATCTACAAATTCCTGCACGGGGTTGCGACAAAATATAAATTCGCGAATACCGCACCAACGACATCGCACCGACATTTCATCTATTCCTGCACACTCCTCGCAAATTTGTTGAGCGACGCAGAGCGTAGGTACGTGAATTTTTACATTTGTGCTACCTTGGAGCGTTTCGTCTTGCCTCGTCTCAAAGTCATAAAACACGAATGCGACCCGGCTTTCTACGTGTTCGCGAGTCTGATTAATCGAACCTTCGGCGTCATCGTCGTCGTCGTTTCTCCGGTGATGCTGTTGTTGCTCGCTATTTCGATCCGCGTGTTCGGAAGTGCGCGGATCGGGACGATTATTATTATTATGTCGACGAAGGGGAAGCATGTAACAAAGATGATTCAAAGGCTGAAGAGAACGACACGTAGCGCAATAAGTCGTGTCGCATTCGTGTTGTTTATTTCTTTGAATCAAACGTCCGCAATTTTCGCAAAATCGCATAGTTTCACAAACACTCCGACGTGATTTACCGTCGTATGATTTTGCCGCGCGATGACGCTCCAAGCAGGCATGATTGAAAAATTCACGTCTACAATTATTGCACCTAATACGATCCGCGAATGATTGCTCACACGGTGGCTCTCCGTTACATCGCGGACATTTATTAGAACATCGATGCTCTCTCGCATCGGAGCGGTAACTTAAATTACACGGTATGCAATATCCTCGCCCGCCTGCTGCTGCATTTAAATTTAAAATTACATCGAAATGTTTATTATTTGAACGGTATAATAAATTTAGACAAGCTTTTATTTCCCGCTGCAGAGTGGTTAGAAACACGTTTCCATCGAATAGCGGCTTACCGCCTCGACCAAAAGTATCGTCGTTATATATTATTATCGCGACATTTTCGCTCGCGAGATATTGCTGAAAACGCTCGATTTCAACAATTCCACTCCCTTCCTCCGGAATCGTGACACCGACCTCCCTCGTAAGTTGCAACGCTAACTCGCGCTGTAACACCGAGTTTTGTCTTCTCACCGCATTCCATTTTGCGTGTAACTCTCCCGTGCGTAAATTTCCACGCTCGTTAAAAATTAGAGCCGATACAAGCGCGCGAGGAAGACATAAATTATCGGTATTGGAAATTGTTAAAATCGAACGTTTAGCAATAACATCGGGCGTAAGCCCGTTACGTCCGCGACCAATGGGTGGAGTGACTTTAAAAATCCGAATGTTAAATTCTCGCGCTATATCGTGTCCTCCGCAGCTTTGCGCTAACGAGCTTACGAGTTCCCAAATATTTTCGTAAGTCAAATCTCGCGTAGGTCGGAACGATATACCTGCGGGGCCACGAGTTAAACTTGCGGAATCAAAAGACATACCGACGTAATCCCTCGGTTCGCACGAATGCAACGCGTACTCGTGAAGTTCGCGAAACGCATTTTCTAACCACTCATACGCGTTTGCTCCTTCGGGTATCGGCCGAATACGGAAACTAATTTCCCGTCCTTCTATACCAAAAGTTCTAAACCGACGCACGTTTTCCGCTAACATTATTAAATATCTAAAATTACCTTCGAGCTCTTGATTCGTTACTTCCTCTTGTCCACCAGCAGCCGCTAAATCTCGCTCTTCGTCGGAAGTTTCCTCACCGGAGCGGGTTTGAGAATCTTCTCGGTGTATTCTGACGTTCCTTCCCCCACCACTTTGTACTGTGAGAAATAAAAAATTATATTAACAAAATAAAATATTTAATAAAATATTACTCTCTTACGTTTGAATTTTTATTAATAATGTGAAACTGTTGTTATTAATAATTATGTTATGTTCACTTACGTTTTAATATTCTTTTACCGGGGCAATTGTGTCACCCTGCGAGGGTTAATACTCCGGTGAATATGAAATTTCGGGCGCGATGTTAGGAGAGAAAGAAATTCCTAATAAAATTTTATTTTAATTAGAATAAACAAAAAATTTAAACGTAGGAGAAGATTAAGTATAAAATATCTAATTATTACCTTCCTCAGCCATCTCCCCGCTATTTTCTTCTTCTTCTTCTTCTTCTTCTTCTTCTTCTACAGAAAACGTGGTGTTGTTATTTTCATCTTCTTCTTCATCTCCCGTTTGTTCTTCTCGTTCTTCCGGCTCTTCTTCTTCATCTTCCGTTTGCTCTTCTTCTTCCGACTCTTCCTCCTCCTCCTCCTCCAGATCCTCTTCATCTTCCGGAATCGTGTTTACTTCCTCATCGATTTCCTCCCCCCGTTCTCGATCCTCTACGACCACGTTTTCATTTGCCGCGTCATCTAATATTCATCAGACATATATTATTAGTATTTCACATAATTAAAAAATCTTTTGTGTTGATATATACCACTGTAGTATTTTTCTTACTTACTTTCAAGCGGAGTAAATATGGTCGCCTCATCGAACGGACTTACTTCGCGAACCCGCACTTCTTCCACGTCGTTATCGCTTTCGGCTAAATCAATAACCGGATGCTCCAACTCCGGCGTTAACACGATGCGTGCACGGCCTGGAACGTATAACATTTTTATTAAAAAATTTCCTGTTTAATATAATGTTTTTCTAGCAGCGTGATATAATTTATAATGTTAAAAACTTACGCGAAGGCCCGGGCTCCGGCGAAGAATCCGCTCGTCGTCTTCTATTTAACCTTAGCCTTAGTGATACAGGGCGATTCTCCAGTACGCGCAGCCGGTTTCCTGTAACGCGTGCGACAGGGCGTACGAAAGCTAAAGTTTTAGCGAATTAAATAAATAAATAATTGGGGTAGTTTTGATTAACGAACGAACGAGACAAAGTAAAACGAAACGAAACGACCGGAGCGACGACGAGGATACCGATGATGATGTTCCTGAAAGAAAAGAAGCCGCCCTTTGGCCCCCGCGCCTCCGGGCCAGAAACCGGGAGGCGCGGGGCCCATCAGGCGCAGACAGAGACCCCTGCTCCCCCGCCATCGAACCGCAGCATGAGGAAGGCAAGCGGACATGTAATGGGTCTCCGGGAAGGCGGAACTTGGTGTAGGTAGGACAGGGATTGGAATAGATAGGTACGGGAAACGCACCCGTACCACCCCCAGCACTCCAGTCCTCGGATGAGGAAAAAATTTTGCTGTGCGAGCGACACCGAGTGCGCTCCTCCAACGCATCCATGTGCGCGTGCTACTTGTGAGCCATTTGGTCAGTGACGCCGACTTGTCGTAGCAATGCAGTGTGTAAGCCTGAGGGTGGAAGTCCTGAAAATGATAATGATAAGCTCCCTTCATTCGCCGCGGCGTGTTGCTTTAGAATCTTGGAGAGTTTTTGGGGTTCCCGGCACTACTCGGGAGACCTTTAACGCTTGTGGACACTCGCTGGCCATGATGTGGCTGGAGGTCCCGCCCATTCCTTTCAATCCCTTGCTTTGTTGTCCCCAGGGCCGCACCCATTTGCATTTTTCGTTTTCTGTCAGTCTCAACACGCATCGCGGCAGCCCCCGACAGCGACGCCGAAGCGCACCCCAGGGAGGGGGCCGAGTCCCCACGCGGCGTGCCGCTTTGCAATCCTGCATTGGGTTCAACTGGGTCCTTAAGGCGTGTTGCCTTTAGCCTTTTTTGAAACCCACCGCGTGGCTAGCCCCGTGAATTGCACCGGAGTGCACCCCAGGGGCCAAGTCGCCACGCGGCGTGTTGCTTTTCAATCTTGCGTTGGGTTCAACTGGGTCCTTAAGGCGTGTTGCCTTTAGCCCTTTTTGGATCCCACCGCGTGGCCAGCCTCGTGAGTTGCACCGGAGTGCACCTCAGGGGCCGAATCGCCACGCGGCGTGTTGCTTTTCAATTTTGCGTTGGGTTCAACTGAGTCCTTAAGGCGTGTTGCCTTTAGCCCTTTTTGAAACCCACCGCGTGGCCAGCCCCGTGAGTTGCACCGGAGCGCACCCCAAGGGCCGAGTCGCCACGTACTGCTTTTCCGGATGTTTTGCTGACTTCCAACGCGTACTGCCTGACTTCCTTCCGTCCTCAAGGTCCGGGCCCATAGCCCGTGGGACCGGGTCCATTTTGCCCTCAGTCTGGGTGACTGCCCCTTTGGACAACTCCCGGCGAACCTCCCCGCGTGCCGCATGCCGCAGAGAGAAACACCGAGTGTTCTTAGATTGTTCCACTGCATGTCCGATCCATCGAGCCGGTTTCCAGCCACAAACGTATGCGGCGTCCCGTTAAGGACACGCTTGCGACCTTCGCCCCGACATTCGACAGACCCGGCATGCGCGCCTGGGAACAATCCGTATTTTCGAAGCACCCAGAGTTTGTAAGGGGAAGCGGCGAGCTCCGGGCCGAAAACTCTGGGGCCAAGTCTTAGGACACCAGTTTTTGGGCTATCGGTTTGTTTACCGATTTTGCGTTTTCATTTCCTAGATTATTTGTCCAGAGTTTGTGCTGGTCAATCTAGTCATTCGCAGTTTCACTTTTTGTTTTAAACTCTCCTTCGACTCTTCGGCATTCACGCCTCGGCCTTGGCTCTGTGTGCGAAACAAGCAAGAGGGAGCCACGCTACTACACACTAGGTGTGCGCGCCACATATGAGCCATTTGGTCTTGCGACTCCGACTCGTGGCAATGCTGTGCTAGTAAGTAGATAGGGACAGTGGGAATCTCGTTAATCCATTCATGCGCGTCACTAATTAGATGACGAAGCATTTGACTATGTATCGTCTACGGTGCGCGACGACTGCTACAAAATCACAGTCGCCAAGTCGCCACCGACAACGATATTGCAGAGCTGTTTACTGTTGGTGTTCGCAGTCAACACCCTGGAGCGTGAAGGTCGGAGCTAGCCAAAGGCAGCTCGTACTTCACCTCGACCATTCACGCAATCATTCAAACTCGCGCGATTGATGCGGAGGCCCCCAACTCTACAGGCCATCCATCATGCACCACCAGATGAGGCCACGTTCCGCCTTTCTTCGTTAAAACGCGATGTCATTGCGTTAAAACGTTTCCAGTTCAGCCATGAGCCCCACAAAACTCGAGTCGTCAACGTTCGGAGCTGGGCGGACGTTAAACCCAGCTCTCGCAACTCAAACTCGCTTCGCGAGCTCAAGACACCTCGCCACGAAATTGTAATGGCGGTAAAACGAACATTACTTCGAGGTACTCCTGTGCGCTCCGCCACAGCGGCTGTCAGATCATTACATGATCGGTACTTCTCCACCTTACGCTCGTGGGACATCTCCAACGCGGTTTCGCTAGACACTACTTGCGCGTCTACGACCACTGCCTTACCACCCTTAGCGATGGTCAGTTCGGGCCGCCTCCGGCCGACAGACGTCGAATACGCTTGTTCCGCATCGACGCGCCATCCCTTCTGCTGTAAATAGCCACCAACTTGACGGCATAGGTCGTCATGCCGCAGGATTCTCCCTCCGTGAGTTCTGAAGCAGCGTTGCACGCAGTGAGCCGGCGTCTCGGTTTCGGGACAACCGGCACGACAGCGATTATCGCGCCCATCACGACATCGGGAGCATCTCGCTCTAGACGGTATGCAGTTAGCCCGTATGTGGTGATAGTGCACGTAGTCGGCACCTGGGATGGCATCGGCGCCAGCCGATACCCAGTAGGAGCTCAGGTTGGAGGCCGCAACCTCTCTGAGTCCACTCCCATCGCACGACTCGCGCAACCAGGCCGCACACTGCTGTCTGAGCTCAGCGGTTGTAGTCACTCTATGGCCCCGCACTAGCATCTGGTTTTCACACCAGACAAGCTGCCTAGCCACATACGTGGTTTCGGCAGCCGCGCATGCTGCGGGCAGAGTACTCCGACACAACCGCTGCAGTCGGTTATGCTTCAGAATTGGGATCAAAGTTCTCAATAGAGGCATTCCAAGCCCGCCACTCTGTATCGGCGCATGCAGGTATCCAGCAGGAACATCATGGGGAAAACGGAGCCATCGTCGCACCGCAGTGCGTACGATGATATCCTTACCCTTGAGGGTTTTGGCCGAGACCGTACCCACAGTCCATCGGTGATAATACCGTGGAAGGAGACAGTCACGCAACAACCTCAGCCGATGTTGCGGCTTAAGAGGTGCCCTCGTGAGTTGCTCGATGGCCTGAGCTAAGGGTGGATCGCTTGCGAGTTCCCTAGCACCTGTGTACTCGCAGCCCAGATACGTCCAGACATCGACCAGGGATCTTTGCGGTATCATCGCTCCCCTCACGGTGAAATAAGGTGTGGTGTCCACCTTCACCTTCTTGTCTCTGCCGGACGCCACCATGGACAGCACTCCGGTCTTTCTCGCGTTGATCTCGAGCCCATTTCGCATAAAGGCGTCATAAAGCCGTGTCAAGTTCTCCTGCAGCCCATCTTTGGTAGAGGCCAGGAGCACAATGTCGTCTGCGTAGCCCAGTGCATTGATAAGCCGGCCACCCAACCGATAGCCAACGTTCTCCGAGAGAATTCCTAGTGCTCTCTCTACGACCAGATTAAACAGCAGGGGCGACAACGGATCACCCTGTCTCACGCCACGGCCGATCTTGATGGCCGACACTTCCTTAGCGCTGACCCCCTGCAACTCGGTCAGCGCATTCGAATAGACAGCCCTTACGTACTCTCTAAACTCCCGAGGGAGCCCCAGCTCATCGAGAGTCGTATGAATAGCAGCGTGCGCAACCGTATCGAAAGCTTTCAACAGATCGACGCACGCCACATGCAGAGAACGACAGCGCCTCCGGGCGTCCCAAAGCACGGATGAAAGGACTGTGACGGGAGTAACTATGACTCTCTCGGTCCTCAAAGCAACACGCCGCGATGGTACTTAGAGAGAGTCGTGGTTGGTTCGTGATGCGCCAACGAAGTCCTCTAGTAAGGACCTTCAGCCTCTCACGTCCAAGTTGTACCTCCACCTCCTCGTGGTGCTCCCGGAAACGGCCTACTTTGGAAGTTTAGACTTGGTAGGTGTCGACTAAGCGAGTGTACAGCGAAGTGCGCCCCTAAGGGCTTCGGCCCATGCGCCTACGGTCATGGTGAGTTGTGGGGCCAAGAAAGACCGGGGTTTTTTGGGGGGCTTTCGGTTGTCAATCCGTTTGCCCCCCTACACGCAGTAAATTATGAATAAAGCTAAGAATGATTCTGATGTCCCGGGTTCTCGGATGGCCCGGGGTCTGCGTGCGAGTGCTCGCTTGAGTGAGCGCGCGAGAGGTGTGGAGGACCCTGACGGGGTCGCAGTTGGTCCGTCGCGAATCACTATAAGGACCAGCCAGGCTGAAGCGGACAGTCTAGAGGAGGAGATGGTCAACTGTGAGCATTGTTCGGCAAGATTCCAAAACATGCGTGGTCTTGGTGTCCACAAAGTACGTGCACAACCACTACAAGCCAACAGTGCTATCAATGTTGACCGCGTAAAGGCCAGATGGTCAGTGGAAAAAACTATATTCATGGCACGCGCTGAGGCTAAAGGCATCTTAGCCGGGGAACCTTTCATTAACCAGTATCTGGAGACAAGGGTCCCCAATAGGAGTCTCGAAGCCATCAAGGGTAAACGGCGACAGGAGCCTTACCGAGTGATGGTTAGAGACTTCTGCCAAGAGATCTAATCGCGTCGCGCGATTGTGATCGATGAGGGCGATAGGGATGGTGCGGTGATGACACGAGCCGACACCATTCCTGCGGCCATTGAGGCTAGTACTGACGATCAAAGCGCACATCAGCCTCCCCCTGAACAAAGTTCTCAGAAACTGCGGGACAAAATACAATCACTCGTAGAGCAGAGTGCGGCGTTCCGTAGCTACGAGGCTGATACTCTTGCTGGCACGGCAAAAGATGCTCTGACGGCGGGGAGGGTCGACGTCTTGGCTATCGAGAGATGGCTGGGCATGATCTTCCGTCGGCCGCTACAAGTGCGCCCTCCGCAACGCGTTTCGGCAAAGAAGCACTGTCCTCCAGTTAAACGAGAGAGCAAGGAGGAGAAGAGAAAGAGGGAGTATGCAATTGTGCAATCCCTCTACAGAAAGAACAAGAAGTCCTGTTTGTCGCGTATCCTCGAGGGCGACTCGGTGCGCGAGAGGCCGTCTGCTGTCGAATTCCTTAACTGCTGGCGCCCCATTATGGAGGCCTCCAGCGGTGCGGATGGAGACATGACGGACTTGCGTGAGTCGTTTGGGGAAGCGGCACAGGCTCCGAGTGCTGGCCGGAACCGTACGTCGGGCCCGAGAGGGATTCACCTCGAAGGTCTCGGCGATGGCGCTGCCACGGATCCAGTTCCTATGGCGGATAAGACCTTGCCCTGGGATTCTATAACACCTGCAGAGGTGAACAGGATTTCCGTAAGGACTGGCACTGCGCCCGGATTGGACCAGATTACGCCGAGGATGTGGAACGCTGTTCCTGCGATTCTTTGTGCGCTTCTGTTCAATCTGCTGCTCCTGGCAGAGACGATCCCCTCATCAATCGCCACAACCAGAACGGTATTCCTTGAGAAGGGGGGTATGTCCGATCGGCCAGGTCCGACGGAATACCGACCTCTCAGCATAGGATCCGTTATAATAAGACACTTCCACAAGATATTGGCAAAGAGATTGGCAGCCCTCGACATCTTCGACAGGCGCCAAAAGGGGTTCCGGCCGGTGGACGGGGTATGTGAGAACGTCCCAGAGAACGTTTACCCGCGCTTGCTTGAATTTCTTCACGTTGACATTCAGAGCACTGGGCAGAAATGACATTGCGTCAACACCCGCGAGGGCCATTGCAATGCTTTGTTTTAATTAGACAGTCGGATTCCCCTAGTCCGTGCCAGTTTTGAGCTGAGCGTTGAATGGCGGCCGAAGAGGACGACCACGACGGCTCGCGCCGCCACGGAAGCCTCGCAGCAAGGAAGATCCGCGGGAGGCCAAGGCACGGGACCGAGCTCGGATCCCGGGACCGGCGCGAGAACGCCGACCGTTCACCTCGCCCAGGCCCGGCACGTCAGCCAGACCCGCTTCCCGACCAAGCCCGACACGCCCCGCTCCTCAGAGCCAATCCTTATTCCGAAGTTACGGATCCAATTTGCCGACTTCCCTTACCTACATTATTCTATCGACTAGAGGCTCTTTACCTTGGAGACCTGCTGCGGATATGGGTACGAACCGGCGCGACACCTCCACGTGGCCCTCTCCTGGATTTTCAAGCACTGTTGGCTTGTAGTGGTTGTGCACGTACTTTGTGGACACCAAGACCACGCATGTTTTGGAATCTTGCCGAACAATGCTCACAGTTGACCATCTCCTCCTCTAGGCTGTCCGCTTCAGCCTGGCTGGTCCTTATAGTGATTCGCGACGGACCAGCTGCGACCCCGTCAGGGTCCTCCACACCTCTCGCGCGCTCACTCAAGCGAGCACTCGCACGCAGACCCCGGGCCATCCGAGAACCCGGGACATCAGAATCATTCTTAGCTTTATTCATAATTTACTGCGTGTAGGGGGGCAAACGGATTGACAACCGAAAGCCCCCCAAAAAACCCCGGTCTTTCTTGGCCCCACAACTCACCATGACCGTAGGCGCATGGGCCGAAGCCCTTAGGGGCGCACTTCGCTGTACACTCGCTTAGTCGACACCTACCAAGTCTAAACTTCCAAAGTAGGCCGTTTCCGGGAGCACCACGAGGAGGTGGAGGTACAACTTGGACGTGAGAGGCTGAAGGTCCTTACTAGAGGACTTCGTTGGCGCATCACGAACCAACCACGACTCTCTCTAAGTACCATCGCGGCGTGTTGCTTTGAGGACCGAGAGAGTCATAGTTACTCCCGTCACAGTCCTTTCATCCGTGCTTTGGGACGCCCGGAGGCGCTGTCGTTCTCTGCATGTGGCGTGCGTCGATCTGTTGAAAGCTTTCGATACGGTTGCGCACGCTGCTATTCATACGACTCTCGATGAGCTGGGGCTCCCTCGGGAGTTTAGAGAGTACGTAAGGGCTGTCTATTCGAATGCGCTGACCGAGTTGCAGGGGGTCAGCGCTAAGGAAGTGTCGGCCATCAAGATCGGCCGTGGCGTGAGACAGGGTGATCCGTTGTCGCCCCTGCTGTTTAATCTGGTCGTAGAGAGAGCACTAGGAATTCTCTCGGAGAACGTTGGCTATCGGTTGGGTGGCCGGCTTATCAATGCACTGGGCTACGCAGACGACATTGTGCTCCTGGCCTCTACCAAAGATGGGCTGCAGGAGAACTTGACACGGCTTTATGACGCCTTTATGCGAAATGGGCTCGAGATCAACGCGAGAAAGACCGGAGTGCTGTCCATGGTGGCGTCCGGCAGAGACAAGAAGGTGAAGGTGGACACCACACCTTATTTCACCGTGGGGGGAGCGATGATACCGCAAAGATCCCTGGTCGATGTCTGGACGTATCTGGGCTGCGAGTACACAGGTGCTAGGGAACTCGCAAGCGATCCACCCTTAGCTCAGGCCATCGAGCAACTCACGAGGGCACCTCTTAAGCCGCAACATCGGCTGAGGTTGTTGCGTGACTGTCTCCTTCCACGGTATTATCACCGATGGACTGTGGGTACGGTCTCGGCCAAAACCCTCAAGGGTAAGGATATCATCGTACGCACTGCGGTGCGACGATGGCTCCGTTTTCCCCATGATGTTCCTGCTGGATACCTGCATGCGCCGATACAGAGTGGCGGGCTTGGAATGCCTCTATTGAGAACTTTGATCCCAATTCTGAAGCATAACCGACTGCAGCGGTTGTGTCGGAGTACTCTGCCCGCAGCATGCGCGGCTGCCGAAACCACGTATGTGGCTAGGCAGCTTGTCTGGTGTGAAAACCAGATGCTAGTGCGGGGCCATAGAGTGACTACAACCGCTGAGCTCAGACAGCAGTGTGCGGCCTGGTGTTACGTCTCGTGGGGTCGCGGCTGCGAAAATTTGAATGCAGAGCTCGGCTTTTTCCACGAGACACGATCGCTATTACGGGTACGCGAATCTATGCGATTCTCCCCGGGGATACCCGCGATCTGAGGTTATTCGCGCTGGAACTGAGGTGATCGGATTATTGCGAGGGACCTACCTGTGACTCTACTGTAATAAAGATAGCTTCGTCGATTGCTCTATGCGAAACGTCGTTGGGGTTGCGTAAATAATCTTCGTACGTAAACTGACAAAGCTCGCACAAATCACCGATTCGCGTGAGGGTAAGTCGGAAGTTGCAGACTCCGCAATTTATTCCGATAGGTGTTCCGCCTATGATTAGAGTATGCTTCCGAATCCTTGTCCAAAGTAATTTCGAGACTCTAGGTAAGGTGGAGTAGCATGAAATGCAGAGAGCTGCCTTAGTCTCAAAATGGATGTACCCGACACCAACTTGGCAATAGAATAAGGGTTCAAACGGTACGAAGAGATTAACTTCTGGAGGAGGAGTTATACCTCTAAGGGTGAGTGGGCACATTTGTGTTTGTTGCGTAATCGAATTGATAATGCGTCATTCGCGCGTAGATCTTCGGTGAACCCGGCAGTTATCGAGAAGTTAGTAGTCGTCGGCAAAACCGTCGATAATTGTTCAGTAAAACACTGGTAAGGTGCCAGTAAGGTGTCGATAACCCGTTGGTAAAAGAACGTATGTCGGTATATCGTCGGTAATGTCGGTAAAAGAACGTATGTTGGTATATTGTTGATAACGTCGGTAAAAGAACGTATGTCGGTATATCGTCGGTAATGTTGGTAAATCGAAAGTGTTCTCAATTGATTATTGTTTAAATGACTACCTTGTTGTACGGATTTACGAAGTTATTTTTTTGAGACACAAGATTTTTAAGAGATTGAACTATTTGCTTTTTTCCGTGTTAGAATTCCGAGAGTGGCACCGCATGTGGTGGTCGACCCTAGTTTTATAGCCCGACCTTTTTTTTTATTGCTTCCGCAGTGACGATGGAAAAGAGGAAAAATGTGTCGGAGATTTTTCTAGAATGTTCTCTTCCACGTGGTAGAAGCGTCTCTGAATTTGCTAACACGCACGATTCCTTAGGTTAACGTGAATTTCACTTACCTTTAGTAGCACTTTCTTGATCGTGTCGGCTCGTACTTGGAGGTAGTGCGTGCGGCGAGGGTCGTTCACTGGGATGTTTGGCGGCGGCAGGCGTCGTGGTTGGAACGTTATTGGTATGCACTTCCACTGTAGGAGTTCGTCGTTGTTATTATTTTTAATGTTGAAAATGTTCTCGTATTCAGGATCGGCCTGATATTCCACTCCGAGGAATTGAGAATATTCCTCGGTCGCTGATTCGCGATAAAGTCGGTTTAGTTTTCGTAATTGATTCTTCCTTCCTGCGCGTCGGGTCTTAGGCATATTGAATTTGATGCATCCTCTGAATGATTACTCAAATAAGGAGGGTTGATATGCGGCGGACCTCACTATCAATTCCTTATTTTGGCAAATGCTGAGAATGTTAATTCTGACTGTGATGAGCGGTGGTCCGCTCCAAACACAGTTTGAATTATTCTGAATTCAAACGCCGTATGACAAATTTAAACGCTATCGTATTTTATCACGGGAGTGGAAGTTTTGAAGAATACTGAACACTAGTTTTCACACATGAATACACTGATTTATTCGTATAGTAGTACAAAATTCGAGACTAAAACTTAGAATTAGAATTTAGATTTAGACTTAGAATTTAGAGTTAGAATATTATACTTAGAGTTAGAATTTTAGAATTAGAGTTAGGATTTAGAATTTGGACTTAGAGTTAGAATTTAGGAGTGCGACTATACTGTTCGGTGTCGCGCAGAGAACTGCCAAAATTCGGGACTGCTCTGAGGTCCTTCGTTTCGGCGGCTCGGGCCTGCGGCGGCCTGGAGAGGGGGAACTCTCCGGAGTAGGGGCTCTCACCGTGGTGGGAGATCCTTAGGCGCTACGAAGCGCCACGCTTAGTTTCTAGGCGGAGTTAAGCGTCATGGCCGGCTTGGCGCGCTTTTCAAATAGCGTTTAAGGAACTTGGAGTAAACGAAAAAATTTATACGGCCGGACGTGACACCTCCCCCCTTAAAATAAAAATGTTGGAATTTAATGTTCCAACATTTTGGACTTAGTTTTCTATGCGCTACGATTAGGTTCTTAACTTAACATTGATTATGTAAATATTTATTTAGTTCGCCGTAATCTTTCATTGGGGGAACACTCGTAGGGTGAGTTTTTGCACACACTTTGCCACTGTCTGATTCGTTAATCGAAGGGGTTTGTTGTGTGGGCAGGGTTAAGGGTGTTTCTTCTTCGTTCGTTGGAGGGGGTTTCTGGTGTAGCAGTTCTCGTCCGTTGTCCTGTTCTCCGTCCGCTGATCTACCAAGGTGTAGGAGAACGTTGGTCACCGAGGTCCAAATGGCTCCGAGTAGATGTAGACTCCATCCGTACACCGAGTGGAGTGCGTACCCATGGATCAGGGTGTCGATTATTAATTTTATCAACCGTACGGTAACGAAGATGCCAAGTACTCCGGCGCTGGCGGATCCGAAGCTTATAAATCCCTTCCATAGCCTGGCTCCGGTATTCTTCGCTATTCGGTCGAGAGATTTCTCGTCTAATAAATTTAGCAAGGAGAAACTGCCTGTAGGAATTTCCTGTCCCATTGCTCCCCTGGCGATTGTGTGGAGCATGGAGGGTTTTTCCACGGGGAACATGATATGGTCGCGAAGACGATCAAGATCTTCGTTCGTATAGATACCACTGAAAGCGAGTGAATCCGGGCTTACGTACTTCCATGAGGGTTTGGTTAGAGGCCTGATAGTAGGCGGTGCCACCGATTCTACGGGTTTCGGTGTTAGTCTATACCAGGTGTTGTGTATTTGGTATAGAGTTGGTAATAGTTCATTGCAATCCCTCGATGTTCCGGCTTTAGTAAGTATCTTCGATCTTGGTAAGAGGAAGAGTGACTTATTTTGATGAGTGACGGGGAGTTCGTTGTAGCACTCCTCGGTAGGTCGTAGGCGGCATTTGACAGGTATACATTTGATGAGGTGTATAACTTCACCTGCAGTTATGGCGATATAACCTGGAGACTTCATTATTCGATGCGCCATTTCGTCAGGTGCTATGCTTGCTAGAGAAAGTGCGTTGAGGAGGATCTGCCTTTCCAGTGCACATTTTTGCTCCATAATATCCTTGTATAGTTGGGTCAGCTGGGTTTTCAGGTGTTTCTCGACGTATATAAATTTTGAATTCACATATGTGATGCGACCGCCTCTCCGTCCTCTCTCGTCAAACTAAGAGAGAGAGGGCGAGAGAGACTGCTGCGCAACCTCGTCGTGCCGCTCTCCGTTCTCTCGATACTTGCTCGGTATCACTGATTGCTCGGTATCGTATCTTTTTGGGCGCCAGGTGCGGTCAGGCCGCACCACTCAACAATAGCTCAACTAATAATCAGCGGACACGACGGCTCGGCCTCGGTAGCTCGGTATCAACAAGGGGTAGAGTGTCGTGGTTCTTTCCGTAAGGAGATTCGGAATCGCAGTCCCGGAGAGAGAGAGGAAATCTCGATATTGATTGTACTCAGAAATAGGATAAAATAAGAATATATTTTCAGTTAATAGTATATAAATGGGGTGAATCAAAGTAGCTATAATTTTATTATCGAGCCGTTGGGAGATCGCTGGGTGTTATCGAAATCTTTAGTTATCGTTACTCTCCTCCCTTTGTAACCGGCTCGGAATCGAATGGATCATATACCAATCCAGCGTAACTTATTCTCAAATTTCGTTAATTAATGACTCGATACAATGCTACAAATATAATATACTACGATATGACTGTCGACTCGTTTCGGTGCCCCTCGGAGAGGCGAAGAAGGCAAAGACTTACGCAATAATTTAATGACGCGGAAATCGACGTGAGTCCCGTGAGTCTCTCCGCTAATTCTCGGTACTAAATGATTTACAGCATAATTGCTCGGTATCGTTAATTTTCTCTAATGACTCACGGATCTCTGCCGAATCCGCGCTTACCGGACGATCGAGGAGGTGGCCTTACAATATTTCGCCGTCGCAGTGGGCTGTAGTGGGTCGTTGTCCCTGGGTGTGCTCGCAGGACACCGGCTTGCCGAACAGTGATTTCCGTTCGGGCCGGCGGGACCTCGGCAGGTACGCTGGTGGGGAGGGGGAAGACAATGCGCGCCACCCCGGCCCGGTTGCCAGGTTTCGCGGCAGCGTTGCGCCCCGCGCCGGACCCGGAATCGATCCTCGTATCGATTCCGGTGTCTCGCGGCTGGTCGCGGACTTCCGCCGCCAAATTCAAATTCCAGCCCTCGGGAGCGATGATGTAGCGGGTCCATTTTCGGCGGTCCCGTCCACACCTCGTATGGCCGTATGCTGATGTTCCAAACGACCTTTCTTGGCTGAGGGAAGTCGTTCCGGGGTGATCAATCCCGTTAGATCTCCGTGTTTCTCTCGAGGCGTGGTGGCGGGCCCCTCAGGGCATCATCCTTGTCGAGGGATGTAGGCGCCTTTTACTCCCTGATCTGGACTGCTCCTGTTCGTCCCATCGAAGCTGTAACGAGTTTCTCTGCAGTATCGCTTCCTTATTTTCTCGGTACCGTGTATAGGTTATCGTTCGTAATACTCACCGGGCCGGTCGCTCAGTCTCTGCTCCTCCCCTTTCGAGGTCGTTCCTCCGTCGCCTGTCCGGGTCCTCTTCTCCCTAAAACAATGGCCGTTCTCCTGGCCTACCACCTCGATCCCGATACAGAGTGCGGGCGAGCTAGCGAAAAGGTCGCTGCTCACCCGCACGAGACACAAAATAATATAGCGCTCTCAGACGCTTCCCGGCCGGGCGCGTCCGCCCTTGTGACGGGCTCAAAAAGACCACGTCACAACTCCCCCCTTCCTGGGGAGGACCGAGAAGGTCTTGGACATCGACCCACATCGATGACCACCCACTCGATCACTGCCTCAAACTCAAACTTTTCTCTCGCCATGCCCTCCACCCACGAGGTCCCGAATTCTGCCGACAGTCATGATTAGGTTTTACTTCCCGCGATATCTTAAGGGAGTCTCACCTCCCGAGACCACCACTCCGAAGGTGTCGCTCCGGGATGGGACAGACAATAGGGTGTAATTAACGGGGTCTCACATGTCTTATTACGAAAGTCCGTTTATTGACCTCCTCAGGTACAATTCGTGTACGCCCTACGGGGTGTTCTTGGCCCCTCCTCGGTATCTGGTCTCCCATCTCCTTCCTTTCGGGCCGTATGGGCCAAACAATAATAAAAGAACCAAAAAAAAACATCGGGGTGGAAGTCGGGGGGTCACCGAGAACAAAGAGAAAAAGGTGAGGGGCTCCCTAGGGGCGAAATAATAAAAAAAAATAAATAATAATAACAAAAAAAAAAGATTAATAGGGGCTGCCAGCCCCCCACAAAAAAACAAAACAAAACCCGTCATTCGGAGGGGCTAGGGGTACGGGGTGGTACGGGGTCCCCTGTGTCTTCCGCTACGCTCCGGCGGTGGTCCCCGGCGTGGTCCCCTCTCGTCTTGCGAGGGGTTGTCTCTCTCGTAGGTGGGTCCGCAGCGTGGGCAGGTCCTCACCGTGGTTCCCCTTTGTCCGCACCCGTAGCAAAAATCCGTCCTCCGCGGCTGGGGGCAGGCGGCGTAGCGGTGGCGCCCTCCGCAATTCCAGCAACCCAGGGGTAACTGGTCCCTTATGGGCTGCTCGGCTCGGGATCTGGTGTGGGATGGCGTGCGTGTGTTTGCACTTGGCGGCGTGGGGGTCCGACCGCGGTTCCTTGGTGGCGAGAACGTTCCGGGGCGAGGCGGCGACGTCGCAGCATCGACGGTCTCCCGGGCCGTACGGGACCAACGCAACACAAAATAGGTTTGGGTCGCCCGGTTCGTCCTCGCCGGCACCACCCGCACGGTTTGTCCGACGTCCCTCATCGGGGGACGCACACGGACCTCTCCGTCGGCCGCTGACAGTGCCGTCTGGCTCTCCGCTTCCCTCGTTGCTGGGAAATCGCGAACGACCGCGCCCCGCGTGGTGCTGACGAGGCGTCGGACGGTCTCCGCGGGGTCCGCCATATCCGCCCATACCTCCGGGTAGTGCTCGTCTATCTGGAGGACGAGATCGGCATATCTCCCCCAGAACTCTCCCCATTCCTCCTCTGCCGGATTCATCTCCTCTACTCGGGAGGATTTTCCTGTGTTTCTCTCGGTATCCTAGTCAGGGTCGGGGGAATAGTAGGGTTTTAAATATTGTATGTGGCTTTTACCGGCCGGTGACCCATCTAGACGAGTCAGCTCGTAAATTACGGAGGACAATTTCCTCCCGATTCGGAGGGGACCTTCGAATTTGGGTGCCAACTTTGCCGCGAAGTTATCGGCGGCCGACGAAAGGACGTGCCGCCTTCGCAAGACTAGTGCACCCGTACGAAAACTGCGAGTTCGACGCCTCAGATTATAGTACGTCGCCTGTTTTTCCTGGGCCTCCTCTAAACGTTCGCCAACCCATTCCCGAATCAACTTCAGCCGCTCCATTCTATCCGACCAAACCGAAGGGATCGGCTGCGTCGACCTGAGCCATCTCGTTACCTCGGTCTCGCAGCCTCCCTCTCGGTATCAACTCTCGGCCCAGATTCAGGAATGCCGGCGAAGTTCCCAGGGAGGAATGCTCCGCGGTATTATATGCAAACCGGAAGTCCGCAATATTCCGGTCCCAATCCCTATGATCCCTATCTATGTAAGCGACTATCATTGTTTTTAAAACCCTATTCACCCTTTCTACGGGGTTCGCCTGAGGGTGGTATGGAGGGGTGGTATCGTGCCGTATCCCGTTTTCGCGGGCGAATTCCTCTATCTCCCTATTCACGAACTCGGTACCGTTGTCCGTCAGTAAACATTTGGGCGTGCCCCAACGCGAAATAACTAGGTCTACTAAAGATTCCCTAATTTTTGGACCTGTCGCGGATCGGAGAGTCTTACACTCTATCCACTTTGTGAATAAGTCCTGAATCACTAGTAGGTATTTGAAACCTGACTTACTACGCGGTAAGGGTCCCATAATATCGGCGGCAACCACCGTCCACGGAGCTTCCGCTATTCGCCTACCCATGAGTCCCGCAGGACAGGCCTGCTCGACTTTTGTCAGTTGACACGTGCCGCATTTCTTAACATAACCTACTACATCTCGGAACATTCGCGGCCAGTAGTATGAGACCGCGAGACGCTGATATGTCTTCTCGATACCTAAGTGTCCGGATTGAGGAGCGTCGTGGGCTTCGCGTAACGCCTCCCTTCGTGACTCACTCGGTAGCACTAATTTCCATCGGTTCAGGTCTTCTACTATGTCCGAAACGACCGGCTTAGATCTTAGAAAATACAATTGGGCGTCTATTATTCGCCATTGATTGTAGCGATCCGGATCGCTCGCGACCTGTTTGAATCGATGTTTATACCATTTATCCGTGCTCTCGGGATCGGGATCTTCTCCTATCGCGCCCGCGGCCGCAACTACCGTTTCGTCGCTCTCGACTTCCCCCTCGTAGCTTCTCGATAAAGCGTCTGGTACGTGGTGTAAGGCCCCCTTTCTATGAATAATTTCGTAGTCGTATTCCAATAACTCGAGGGCCCACCTGGCTAATCTGCCCGTGGGATTCCGCAAGTTATGGAGCCACCTCAAACTACTATGATCTGTTATTACGGTAAATTTGTAACCCTCCAGATAGGGACGAAATTTCTTAATGGACCACACCACGGCCAGACACTCCTGCTCGGTAACTGTGTATTTTTTCTCGGGGTCCGTCAGAGCGCGACTCGCGAACGCGATCACTCTCTCCCACTCCTCAAAATTTTGCGTCAGCACGGAGCCCAAACCTACCGAACTCGCGTCGGTTTGGAGTACGAAGGGTCTCTCGAAATCCGGGCATGCTAATACCGGTGCCGTGGTTAAATGCTCTTTTACGATTTGTACCGCGCGCGACTGCTCTTCCCCCCACTCCCATCGCTTGTTCTTCTTTAGCAATCTAGTGAGGGGCTCGGTAACGGTAGCTAAGCGCGGTATGAATCGTCTATACCACGAGGCCATGCCTAAAAACCGTCGTAGCTGTTTAATATTTCTCGGTATCGGAAACTCTATCACTGGTTGAGTCTTATCCGGGTCGACTGTAAGCCCTTCATTCTGCACGATAAATCCGAGATACTTTACTTGTGATTGACAAAATTCGCATTTTTCCGGGTTTATTGTTAACCCGGCGGACGATATTCTAACCATGACCCTCCTAAGCCACGCCAAATGTTCCTCGAATGTCGGCGTCGCGATAATAATGTCGTCTAAATAGGCGAATGCGAAAGGCTCCATTTCTGGTCCAATTAATTTATCTAGCAGCCGTTGAAATGTGGCCGGGGCTCCCGTGAGCCCGTACGGCATCCGCGTAAAATGAAAAAGTCCCTTGCCGGCTACGCTGAAGGCTGTTATTTCACGGCTTTCCTTAGCCAGGGGTATTTGAAAATACGCCTGACTGAGGTCCAAAGTGGAGATGTATTTCGCGGCTCTTAACTTGTCGAGGATAGCGTTCATGTTCGGGAGGGGATACGCGTCCTTCTTCGAGATCTCATTAACCTTCCGGAAATCTAAACAGAACCTATACTTTCCGGAAGGTTTCCTCACCATCACTATTGGATTGGACCATTCACTGAAAGAGGGCTCGATTATTCCGCTTGTTAGCATTCTATCAACTTCCTCGCGCACGGCGTCTTGTATTTTCGGGGATACAACGTAACACCGTTGTTTGATCGGTTTCTGTGCCCCGACGTCAATACGGTGTTCTGTCAGGGTGGTTACCCCCGGGTTATCGTTTGGAACTATCCCCGCTTCTTTCACTACGCCCTCTATCTGTGCGCGCTGGGAGGAGTCAAGCTCGGGTAGCCCGCTACAGGCGTGTTCGGACGGCTCGGTAGCGTTAAAACGGTACCTATGTGAGGGACTTCGCGAGAAGAACCACTCGGATTTGGCTAGATCTAACCCTATTCCAAACTTGCACAAAAAATCCATCCCTAGGATGCACGGAACTGCCAAATTGGGTAATAATCCCACGAAAAGGGTGTGTTCTATGCCGCCTAACTGGAGTGGTACCTCGCTAACCTCGTTTATTTTCGCCACTTGGCCATTCGCCGTCCGGATTTTTCCGCCTCGGTATCGCGATATTGGTAATCTGAGAGATCGCACGAGCTTAATTCCCTCCGTCCCTATCAGCGTTCTACTCGAGCCTGAGTCGACAAGAGCTCTTAACGGTCGTCCTTTTATGTATACTTCGAAATATTGCAACGGGGGAAATTCGGTATCGTCTAAGGTCACGTAGGATTCTATACCCCCGGTGCCTGTAATTTCTCGAGTCCGTTCCTTTTGAGCCGATAGGACCCGATCTACCGACTCTCTCCCTCGTTTCCCGCGCAATTTGGACACGTTCGCGTCGTGTGCTGTTTCTTTCCGCACCGATAACAATGCAGATTTCGCGTCTGCGTACATTCTCGCGATCGGTGTCCCTTTTGTCCACAATTCCAACATTTCATGTCGGCTAATCGGCTACTCGCGGTGGATGAGGAGGGTGTCGTGTCCGTACCCGCGTTATTCACGGCGGCTACCGGGAGCCTCTTCGTCTCGGTAGCTTTCCCCCTTTTCTTGGGCGCGGTCGCGGGGACTGCGGCCGCGGTGACCGTTTTCGGGTGTCTAGGTGATCGCGATGCTCCCCTATACGCGAGTTCCGGAAAAATAGACCGCGTTGTTGTCGGCTGTCTATCTAGATCGTAACATTCCTCGATCTGCGACGCGAGGGTTTCTAATGACCGAAAATCATAAATTTCGTTACGCCTCACAGCTATACGCAACCTCGGTATCATGTTTCTATGCGCGTAATTTAGCTGTTCGTTTAGCTGCCATGGGGGGTCCAATCGTTCGAACAAGGCCTGCATGCAGGTTATATAATCGGCGACGGGTTCGTCTTCCCCCTGCTTGCGTCGCATTATCTCGTCCCGCAAGGTGAATTGGAAGTTCGGGCATCCAAATCGCGCACGCCACGCGGCCTCGAATTGCCCCCAGGTACGCCAAAGATGTTGATTCAGACGAAACCAATGGGCCGCGGTGCCCGATAAAAAGAACGGCAGACATTTAAATATTTCGTCGTCATCTAAGGGAATTAATTGCCGACCCTGCTCTATACGAATGAGGAAGGCCTCCGCCTCCCCGTCGCGTGCCCCGGAAAAATTTAAATTCCACTTTCGCATTACGTTATACGCGTCCACGGCGGAATTCGGTTTTACGCGAGGGCGATACGGCTCGGGATTTCTCCGCGGCTCCGAGTGCGTCTCTGTTGGCTCTGGGGGATGTATCCTGATTCGCGGTTTCGAGGACCACGCTAGGGCTTCGCCCCCGACAGCACCTTCCTCGGTATCCGACTCCTCGTCTGACGCTTCCGATATTTCAGGGGTCGGCATATGCTCTCGCCCTATTAATTGCGCGGCCTCGTATCTCAATAATCGAGCCCTAAGGGTGGGGAGGATCCCTTTGACGGACAGCTTTCTCTCCGCGAGGGCACACCTCACTTCCTCCTTTGATAACTTTCGAATCCACCGAAATTGTTCTTTTGTCGTCATTTCGTTTTATGGTTAGTGACGGTGTGAGGGAAATGAGATCTCGAAGGGGAAGATAGATAGTACGCGGACCGTGACCGGATTGACTAAACGTACGCTCCCTCCCTCAACTGTCTCGCCAACTAACTTTTTCTCGGTATCTTTGTGAGCGTTGTCTAAATTAGACACCGTCAATCCTTGATTACGCCGCTCGGTCACGATACCCCCCCTCCTAGAACCCGAAAATATGTCGCGAACGATATTCTATAAATTCCTAGTTAATAGGAAAGTCACTCACAGGCGTGAATATTCGGCGCGAATATCTCTTGAGGAGATAAAGAAGGGGCGAGAAGAAGAGAGAAGAAGAAGAGAAAAAAAATTCTATTCTTATTCCTAATTCGATAAACAGAAAGAAACTAACAAGTTCGCGAAAGGCAGCGTATGCGAGGAAGTGGGAGAAAAAAAAATGTTCCTTTGTATACACGGACGTCCGTTACTGAGTCGAGTCTCGCTAAGGAATTTCGGGAATTCGCGTAAACATCTATTCACCAATATTCGTTCTTAGCTCTCGGTATCTTGACCATAATATCTGAGGACGCGATAATCCTTCAAGAACAGTACGTGTTTACCCGCTTTTAGACTCGGCTCGACGAGTGGTAAATATTTCCGCGAAGAGATCGAAAGAAAGAAAGAAGAGAAAAAAAAATTCGTCGCTTTCCAATACTATTCCCCATACTGGGACAGGAATATTTGCCGACTCTGTATCACACGAAAAACTCGGTATCAATCAGGTGCCTATAATTCACTCGATATATCAAAGAAAGTCGTAAAAGGCGTATGAGCGCGCTACCTTTGTAATACTATACTACGCGGTCGGGTTTACGATGCCGCGCGCGACAAAGAACGTGTCGTCGTCTGGCTCCCTTCGTCTTCGACTTCCGTGGACCTAACGCTCCCCCTTTTAATTTTGATTCCACGGGGGAAATCTTAAAACCCAGAAAAAAAATGGGGAAAATCAAACGGCCAAAAAAAATTGGGGGGAACTTAATTAAGCAAAAAAAATAACCGGATTAATTTAAAAATACCCCGCTCCGGGGGGAAAAACCCCGTCCGGGGGTAATCAAGGACCCAAGAAAAAAAAGGAAAGAAAAACCCAAAAAAAAGTATTCCTCTCACCCACCCTGTCTCTCCTTACCCCAAACGACCGTATTCTCCTTTTTTAATTATCCCTCTTTGGGGCCCAAGGTTTGGGGGCCAAATGGGGGGTTCCTAATCCCCAACAAAGGGGGGGAGTGGGGGGAGGAGGCTGGTCCTGCGCAAATGTCTCCGCCCCGGGTCAAACTTCCCCCTCAATTGCTCTACATTTTAAAACCAGGTGCGTGGGCCCCCTCCTGCAAATTATCCGGAACACGACGGCCCAAAACGGTGTTGGTTTGGGGGGTGGTTCGTGGGGCTTTGTTTGGTTCCCAACGGGGTAAAAAAAGGAAGGGAAATTTGAAAAAGTAGTAGAAAAAGGGTTAAAAAGAAAAATAATTTTGTTAAGAAATAAATCCCCCGGCCGAATTTGCCCCGGGGCTTACCGGCAAGACGAGGGGGAAAAGGGTTTCCCTCCCCCAATAGTTTTTCGCCGCCGCAAATAGGGGCCCCAAGTTGGGGAAAGGCGTTGGTCCCTTTTGGTAAAAGTCGGAAAGGAGGACACCGCGGCTTCGCCTAACGGGGTTTTAGATTGGGTTTCCGTTTTTTTGGCCCAGGTCGGGGGAAAAAATGACCGCGGGACGGTGGTCGGGCACAACAAAAACCGTGTGGGGGGGGGGGAAAATAGCCCCGGAGGAAAAGGGGGAAAGAGGAAAAAAAGGAAATGAAAAACGAAAGAAGTGAACCAAAGTCCCTATCGTTTTTCCGAGCGGGGAGGCGGGGGACCAAATCTAGAATGATTCCTTGTAGGCGGGCCTCGGAAACCAAAGGAAACCCCCTAAAAGGAAATTTATCAATTCTTAATGACCGTTCCTTCCCAAAAAATATTTTACGAAGGACGCCGAACTCTTTTCCGGGTCCGCTGAACAAAAGGAAAGGTACCTAATTAATACCGGAAATCGGTGATTCCCGGGTTTTTCTCCTTTTCTCGGTTAAAGTTTTTACGCATAGCCGCCCTTTAAAATTTCCAAATGTCCACGGGACCCTCGTTGAAGGCGATGCAGGTGGCGGTCCCAATTTCTCCTCGGCAGGGGGTGAGGGCCTTTGCCCCGGGGGCTCCGAAAACCAAGAGCTTGCCAACCCATTTCGTTGGCCGGCGGGAAACCTCTCGTAGGTGTAGAAAAAGGGACGCCCTTATTTGGAGGGGGTTGGGGGCGGTGGTTGGGTCAAAATCTCGGACTCGCTTTGGGTGGGGCGGGGCCCCAAAAAGGGGGGAAGACCAGGTGCCCCCCCAGGCCTATCTGAAAAGTTTTAGGAATGGGGGAAAGGTTAGCCGCTCTGGGTTCGTCAACACACCTCAAATTGGACTGCGTCCTGTTCGTCCCATCGAAGCTGTAACGAGTTTCTCTGCAGTATCGCTTCCTTATTTTCTCGGTACCGTGTATAGGTTATCGTTCGTAATACTCACCGGGCCGGTCGCTCAGTCTCTGCTCCTCCCCTTTCGAGGTCGTTCCTCCGTCGCCTGTCCGGGTCCTCTTCTCCCTAAAACAATGGCCGTTCTCCTGGCCTACCACCTCGATCCCGATACAGAGTGCGGGCGAGCTAGCGAAAAGGTCGCTGCTCACCCGCACGAGACACAAAATAATATAGCGCTCTCAGACGCTTCCCGGCCGGGCGCGTCCGCCCTTGTGACGGGCTCAAAAAGACCACGTCACAGTGAAGATGTCGAGGTTGTCGATTCTGACCTTGGAACGGCTTTTGAATGTCCGTTCGGGCCTCGTTTCGAGGATACACAGCTTGGGATGTTCCGTTCGCCAAAGGTTGTATCCGCATACGTTGGTCTCGGTTGTCCTTGCTAATGCGAAGGTTGTATCACGCGCCGTGACTGTATAAATCGTTGGCGCTTCCTCTTGGGGAGTGCCGGGCGACAATCGATATGCTATTCCTTCGTAGAGAACATCGTATCGTCCAAAGTGACAGTTGTCAATTGGCAGGATTGTCCAGAAGGTGGAGGCGCCGTCGGCATCAATGCATTCGCCTGTCGTTACGGGACAGCGAGTGCCGGATGGAAGTATCACTTCATTGTTATTGTATCCAACGGGCAGCTCCAATTGTCGTATCGTGATTCGTACTGAGGCTTGCACGATCACGTCGTCCCATGAACCGTATGCGTCGCTGAACTGGGTGCCGCTGCATTTTCCGTCTGTCTTAACTGATCCTGCGAGTGTCATTGCTCTTAGGTTTGTTGCATTTGGCTTAATCCCAGTAATGTGTTGGTTAACTCCTAGGGATATGGTCCCTGTTTCGTGCAATTTTCGGCATGTATCTGCCGATATTTCGTGGATATACTCCTGTCTTCCGTTCTGCACCGCTGCTATATGAGAGTGCATTCCGCAGTAAAATATAGTCCGGTCTATTTCGATTTTGCATTGGTAGGCAGGAGTATGCACGAATTCACTGAGTTGGAGTAGTTGTATATAGACTTCCTCCTTCTTAGGTTCGATGCTGTTGGTTTTACACTCTTCGATATCTAAGAGGGAGAGTGTTGTGATGTTCAGGCCCCGTCCTCCACAGTCGTATCCGATTAGTCCGCTGGATAGTGGGGCCAGGAAGGCCATGCCCAGGATAATTGCGAGAGTCCTCATCTTAGCGTGGTTGGTTGATTACTGGCCCGTTCTCCGTTGGGGCGTCCGAGATATATTCGTCTTCGGAGTGGGGGTCTTCAAGGGTGGGGGCTTGATGTGGTGAGGGCTTTAACTTGTCCATATGTACGGTTTTAGTCTTACTATTGCTTATAGCTAACTTAACGTTATTTTTACCTAGTATCTTTATTATCCTATAGGGACCTGTATATTGGTCTCCTAATTTCCCTTTGTTAGGTTCCTTAAGTAAATAAACGCTATCGTTAATCTTAAATTTACGCGTATTGATTTTCTTATCGTAATATTTCTAACTTCTATTCTTAGCATTATTTAAGTTTTCGCGTGCGGCTGTTTGGGAATCGCGCAATTTGTTGAATAGTGTGGTTAAATATTGTGTATAGCTTTCGTTAGTCATGCTTTCGATGTCCGGGTCGCTCGAGGGGACCCGCGCGATTTTCCCGAAAATGAGTTCGTACGGAGTGTATTTTGTACCCTCATGTACGCTCGTATTATACGAAAACGATGCTAGTTTTAAAATTTGATCCCATTCACTATTTTTATCAACAAATTGCTTCAAATATTCCCAGAGTACCTGGTGTGATCGTTCTACCGATCCGTTCGCTTGTGGTCTGTACGCTGTGGTCTTACATTGCTTGATTTTAAATTTTCGGGCTACTGTCCTCATGAGGCTGTTTATAAAGTGTGAGCCCTGGTCGGTGAGGATCGCTTTTGGCGCGCCGAATGTACAAATAAGGTCGTTAGTAAATGCTTCTGCTACTTGTATCGCTCCTGCTTGTCGGAGTGGGATCGCAAGGGAGTATTTGGTTAGCAGGTCCTGTATAGTTAGGATGTACGTATTGTTTTGTTTCGTGGTTGGGAGGGGACCCATTATATCCATGGAGACCTTTTCGAAGGCCGAATCGGGGGTGTCGGTTAGGATCATTGGTTGCTTGGTTTTTACGCGAACCAATTTCTTTAATTGACACGCGCGGCAGTTTTTGACGAAATTTTGGACATCAGTTTTTATACCGCTCCAAGTGTAGCGTTTTTTAATCCTATTGTAAGTTTTGGTGATGCCCTTGTGTCCTGCTACCGCGGAACAATGATTTTCGGCAAGAATTTGTTCCCTTTGATCCTTCCCGGGGACCGTTATGTCGTTCGTACAAATAAATATTCTTATGTCGATTTCGTCTAGTATTTTAATTAAAAGGTTATATATCGTATTCCAATCTACATTGTCAACGTTGCCTTTACTGATCGAGATCGATTGCAAGCCCAATTCTCGGATAACGTCTAGTAGCGAGTGTATTGCTTCTTTTATTATTTCCTTTTCGGTAACGCCGGAAATCCTCTCCTTTACCGCGAGAGAAATTACGCGTCGGGTGCCCTCGCGACTTACCCTTGCCCTGCCCAAAGCTGCATCTCTGGTCATCGGCAAGGAGTTCGCTACTTGCAATATTTGGGCTCCCTTGTCGATCGGTGTTCCTTGTTGCGTTATGAAAATGACAAGGTTATCTTTTCGGGTCGCGAAATTGTCCGGGATATTTATCACGCGGGGCCTCACGGCGGCCCGTGGAATGAAAGGACTGTTTACGTTTATGAATAACTCCTCGCTACTGGAACTGGAGTTGCTATCGGTTTCGTTTTCCGAGTCGCTGTCCTCGCTGGAACTAGGGGGCGAGTTTGTTTCCTCTGATTTCGAATTATCGGGGGTCGGTGAGGGACGCTGTTCGCCGCAATCCAGCTTGTTTGTGATTCGTGGAGTTTTTGCGCCACGCTTCTTCTTAGCGGGGAATAGGGATTCATTGGAGTCGGACAATCTTTGTATTTGTGAGAGAGGGAGGACTCGTTCGACTTCGGGCATAGGGTCTGGGGTAGGATTTCGCGAGAGGGCGTCTGCATTGGCGTTTATTTTTCCTGCTTTGTATAATACCTCATACTCGTATTCTAATAGTTTTAGACGCCATCGGACAAGACGGGAAGATGGGTCTTTTACTGAATGTAGCCACACCAAAGGTTTGTGATCCGTGACCAATTTAAACTTCTTACCGTATATGTAAGGCCTGAAGAAATTTACGCTGTAAACTATTGCTAATAGTTCCTTTTCTATAGTCGAATAGTTTCGCTCGGCCTTATTTAGTAACCTGGAGGTGTAGGCTATAGGGAGGTCTTTTCCAATCGGCCCTTGGCTCAGGACACCGCCTATTGCATATCCGGATGCGTCGGTAGTTATAACGAAAGGTTTCGTAAAATCCGGATACTGTAGTATCGGTTCTTTGCACAATGCATCGCGGAGGTGCGTAAAGGCTGTCTCCTGTTCCTTATGCCAAACAAAGGTCTCATCCTTTTTCAGCAGATCGGTAAGCGGGCGCGCTATCTTCGAAAAATTAGGTATGAACCTCCGGTAGTATCCCGCTAGCCCGAGAAATTGCTTGATATTCTTCGGGTCTTTAGGGCGAGGGAAACTCTGAACCGCGGTTATCTTTTTAGGATCGGGTTTCACTCCAGTTTCGCTTATGACATGTCCCAGGTACGTGACTTCTTTACGGAGGAACTCGCACTTGTCGGGCTGGAGTCGCAGTCCTGCCTTCCTAAGTCGTTCCGCCAATTTGTGGAACTTTATTTCGTGCTCTCGCAGTGAGCTCGAATATAATACGATATCATCAAGGTACACAAATAGTTCGGCGCCTTGAAGTCCGGTGAGTACCTGGTCCATGAGTCTTTGGAATGTCGCGGGGGCGTTTTTGAGCCCAAACGGCATTCTCTTAAATTCGTAATGCCCGTACGGTGTGGAAAACGCCGTTTTATGGGCGTGTGCTTTATCCATTTTGATTTGATGGAAACCCGATGCTAAATCGAATACGCTAAAGTACTTCGCGCTTCCTAGTTGATCGAGGATTTCCACTATGTTCGGTAGGGGGTACGCGTCCCCGATCGTTTTTTCATTCAGCGCCCGATAATCTATTACCATGCGCCAGCGTTTGTTACCTTTCGAGTCCGGTTTCTTTGGCACGATCCACAAGGGGGAGTTGTACGGTGAAGTGAATGGTTGAATGACATCGTTCTCGATGAGTTCTTGTACTTGTTTATTAATTTCCTCCTTGTGCATCGGCGGAAATCGGTATTGTTTCGTGTGGACCGCTAATTCGTCGGTTGTCGGGATTGTGTTTGTAGTGACGTCTGTGGAGTGTAATTTATCGGTGGGGAGACGGAACAAATCGTTGTAGACGTTTATGAGGTTATGTACGTGTTTAGTCTCCTCCGCATTTAAGTGTTCAAGCCGCAGCAGTGTTTTTATTTCTTCGGGACGAGATTGTGTGTTTTGTCGGGTCAACGCTGCGACGTGTTGAGGTTTTATGTCGTTATGTTTTATGAGATTGGTCCCCAGATGCCCTAGGGTTAAGGGACCGCCCTCAGTGTTTATGTGACCCGTGCGTTGGAATTTTAGGTTAAGGAGGGTGCTTTTATGACCCTTGAGATAGGATGAAGGATCCTCGAGGTTCTGTGGACAAGATTTGGAAATTTTCTCGATCTCTTGTAATCTTACCCTAGGTAAGTACAATTCGTGGTCCTTGTCGCTTATGTTAACGGCTTTCATATATACTGTGCCGTTACGATTAGTGACGATGGCATCTCCTAAGTAGATGTCTTCGTTCACATGAATTCGCGGAATATATCCTATGCTGACCTCGGGATTGCTGACTTGGAGCGAGACGGTGGCCCGCGATCTAGCCGGGATTTTTACTGTCTGAGCATCGTTAAAAGGGATTTGCGTTTGCTGCCACACGATGCGGCGCTTGGAATAATCTATCTTAGACGCGTCGCGTAAGAATTCGAATCCTAGGATTCCGCCTTGGGAAATTGGAAAGTCGTCTGGGACTAAGTGGAGGTCGATCCTGTGACCGAGGTATTTTATACTTGTCGCTCCGAGCGTTTCGATTTTATCGCTTGTAATTCCGCTAAGGAAAATAATTATGCTTTTATCGATAACGCAATCGGGGCTTAGTTGGCCTTGTTTAACCAAGTTGGGTGCCGCGCCAGTATCTATCATGAAATTCGTGTTGCGTGCTAAACCGTCTGCGGCAATGGAAACGGTGGGCGCGTGCGAAAAATCGTTCGGAGTTAGCATGGCGATTCTGGTTTCTCCAGGGCTTGCTCCGCGTTTATTAGTCGTATTGGACGATCTGTTTCCCGAGACGTTCCCGCTCGAGCCTCGTCCCTGGGCCTCGAGGGGTGAGGGGAGTTTCCCTGACGTGAGTTATTGTATTGTCTTCTCCGGCACTCCTCTATTTCGTGTCCCGGATTTTTACAGTACCTACAGTATTTGTTGTTACTGGTTCGTTCGTGTCTATTGTTCTCGGTACCCCCTCGGTTGGCGTCTTCCGTTCTGTAAGTGTTTGTCGGTCTCTGTGACTGTGTACTATTATAGGCTTTTGGAAACGGCGCGTTACTGTGCCGTGTTTGTTCGACGCGCGGCGAGTACTCGGCTCGAGTCCATCTGTTGTTAGGAGATCGTTCCGTGTTTATTTTTATGGGCGTCGAGTGGGCTAAAGGCCTTTCATTCGGATATACGTTACGTTCGTATGAACGGCGCGGAGTTTCGAATCTTTCATTGTCTAGTTCCGATCTTTTCGCGAGAATTTTGACGTGTGAAAAAGCTAGAAACGGGTCGCGATAGTGTTCTTGTCTCAATTGTATCCTATAGGCGAGTGGCAAGCCCTCGCAGAAAGATCGTGCTGTTAAGGCGTCGATTTCGTTTACTGATCCGACGGATAGCATTCCTTGCGCTCGACGTTCCGCGTCCGTTATAGAAGATCGCAAGTCTTTTACGCGGCTAATGAAAACAAGGATATGCTCGTTTGGTTTAAGGTAAATTGTGCTCAGCTCCCCACGATACTGGTCGATGGTTTTCGGGAATCCGAAGGCTCCATTCAGGAGGTCGGCAAGTTGAGTTATCGTTTCGCACTCTTCGTCTTCTACGGCGCATATAGCTCGCCCGCGTAACTTAGTAAGAAGTAGGCGGGTTAGGTTTCGCTCGGACGATGGTGGGAATATTTCTTTAGCGCGTCTACATGCTCGTATAAATTGAGAGAGGGGGATATTTCGGCCGTCGAATGGCGGGATAGTCTCAAGTGCTTCCCTGAAAGACACCCTTGGACTATCATAATTGGTTCCGTGTTGGAATGCGGGAGACGCCTGTTCGTCGAGAAAGCGTCCCGCGGTGCTGGGAATATATTGCGTAGGTATCGTATTGTTCCCGCGCATGGAGTTTATCTCCTGGCGTAATCGTTCGATTTCTTGGAGCATATGATCGCTTAAGTCGGGTTTTTAGGTTGCTACCATTGTGATGGAGTTCAAACGTTTCTCCATCTCCGTTTCTTTACTCACGAGGTTACTGCGGATGATTTCGAGGTCTTCTTCCGAAGCCCGTTTTTCGCGTTCGAACGTTTCTTTCTGCTGTTGAAGCATCTCGGATTGTTCGCGTAACCGTGCTTCCTTGGCATGTAATTGAGCGCGAAGTTCGTCTATTTCTACTTCAGTGAGCTTTTTCGTACCCGATTTCCCTCGTGTTTCCATCGCAAATATTAACTCGTATCCCACCGCTGTCACCAAATTTTGTTACGTCTCGTGGGGTCGCGGCTGCGAAAATTTGAATGCAGAGCTCGGCTTTTTCCACGAGACACGATCGCTATTACGGGTACGCGAATCTATGCGATTCTCCCCGGGGATACCCGCGATCTGAGGTTATTCGCGCTGGAACTGAGGTGATCGGATTATTGCGAGGGACCTACCTGTGACTCTACTGTAATAAAGATAGCTTCGTCGATTGCTCTATGCGGAACGTCGTTGGGGTTGCGTAAGTAATCTTCGTACGTAAACTGACAAAGCTCGCACAAATCACCGATTCGCGTGAGGGTAAGTCGGAAGTTGCAGACTCCGCAATTTATTCCGATAGGTGTTCCGCCTATGATTAGAGTATGCTTCCGAATCCTTGTCCAAAGTAATTTCGAGACTCTAGGTAAGGTGGAGTAGCATGAAATGCAGAGAGCTGCCTTAGTCTCAAAATGGATGTACCCGACACCAACTTGGCAATAGAATAAGGGTTCAAACGGTACGAAGAGATTAACTTCTGGAGGAGGAGTTATACCTCTAAGGGTGAGTGGGCACATTTGTGTTTGTTGCGTAATCGAATTGATAATGCGTCATTCGCTCGTAGATCTTCGGTGAACCCGGCAGTCATCGAGAAGTGAGTCGTCGTCGGCAAAACCGTCGGTAATTGTTCAGTAAAACACTGGTAAGGTGCCAGTAAGGTGTCGATAACCCGTTGGTAAAAGAACGTATGTCGGTATATCGTCGGTAATGTCGGTAAAAGAACGTATGTTGGTATATTGTCGATAACGTCGGTAAAAGAACGTATGTCGGTATATCGTCGGTAATGTTGGTAAATCGAAAGTGTTCTCAATTGATTATTGTTTAAATGACTACCTTGTTGTACGGATTTACGAAGTTATTTTTTGAGACACAAGATTTTTAAGAGATTGAACTATTTGCGTTTTTCCGTGTTAGAATTCCGAGAGTGGCACCGCATGTGGTGGTCGACCCTAGTTTTATAGCCCGACCTTTTTTTTATAGCTTCCGCAGTGACGATGGAAAAGAGGAAAAATGCGTCGGAGATTTTTCTAGAATGTTCTCTTCCACGTGGTAGAAGCGTCTCTGAATTTGCTAACACGCGCGATTCCTTAGGTTAACGTGAATTTCATTTACCTTTAGTAGCACTTTCTTGATCGTGTCGGCTCGTACTTGGAGGTAGTGCGTGCGGCGAGGGTCGTTCACTGGGATGTTTGGCGGCGGCAGGCGTCGTGGTTGGAACGTTATTGGTATGCACTTCCACTGTAGGAGTTCGTCGTTGTTATTATTTTTAATGTTGAAAATGTTCTCGTATTCAGGATCGGCCTGATATTCCACTCCGAGGAATTGAGAATATTCCTCGGTCGCTGATTCGCGATAAAGTCGGTTTAGTTTTCGTAATTGATTCTTCCTTCCTGCGCGTCGCGTCTTAGGCATATTGAATTTGATGCATCCTCTGAATGATTACTCAAATAAGGAGAGTTGATATGCGGCGGACCTCACTATCAATTCCTTATTTTGGCAAATGCTGAGAATGTTAATTCTGACTGTGATGAGCGGTGGTCCGCTCCAAACACAGTTTGAATTATTCTGAATTCAAACGCCGTATGACAAATTTAAACGCTATCGTATTTTATCACGGGAGTGGAAGTTTTGAAGAATACTGAACACTAGTTTTCACACATGAATACACTGATTTATTCGTATAGTAGTACAAAATTCGAAACTAAAACTTAGAATTAGAATTTAGATTTAGACTTAGAATTTAGAGTTAGAATATTATACTTAGAGTTAGAATTTTAGAATTAGAGTTAGGATTTAGAATTTGGACTTAGAGTTAGAATTTAGGAGTGCGACTATACTGTTCGGTGTCGCGCAGAGAACTGCCAAAATTCGGGACTGCTCTGAGGTCCTTCGTTTCGGCGGCTCGGGCCTGCGGCGGCCTGGAGAGGGGGAACTCTCCGGAGTAGGGGCTCTCACCGTGGTGGGAGATCCTTAGGTGCTACGAAGCGCCACGCTTAGTTTCTAAGCGGAGTTAAGCGTCATGGCCGGCTTGGCGCGCTTTTCAAATAGCGTTTAAGGAACTTGGAGTAAACGAAAAAATTTATACGGCCGGACGTGACACGGCAGAGTATAGGCTCGACGCTTCAGCGCCATCCATTTTCAGGGCTAGTTGCTTCGGCAGGTGAGTTGTTACACACTCCTTAGCGGATTCCAACTTCCATGGCCACCGTCCTGCTGTCTTAAGCAACCAACGCCTTTCATGGTGTCCCATGAGCGTCGAGTTGGGCGCCTTAACTCTGCGTTTGGTTCATCCCACAGCGCCAGTTTTGCTTACCAAAAATGGCCCACTTGGCACTCTGATCCGAAGATGCTTGTGGCTTCATAATTCAAGAAAGCCAGAGATCTTACCCATTTAAATTTTGAGAATAGGTTGATGTCGTTTCGGCCCCAAGGCCTCTAATCATTCGCTTTACCAGATGAGACTCGCGCGCGTTCCGTGCGGAACGGCCGAGTGCCAGTTATCCTGAGGGAAACTTCGGAGGGAACCAGCTACTAGATGGTTCGATTAGTCTTTCGCCCCTATACCCAGTTCCGACGATCGATTTGCACGTCAGAATCGCTACGGACCTCCATCAGGGTTTCCCCTGACTTCGTCCTGACCAGGCATAGTTCACCATCTTTTGGGTCCCAACGTGTACGCTCTGGGTGCGCCTCTTCTCGCGATGAGAACGAGACGCCCCGGGAGTGCGAGGCCGCATCGCGACGCGGCCCATCCTCCCTAGGTCGACGGCCAGGGCCGACCTTCACTTTCATTACGCCTTTAGGTCTCGCGACAAGTCCCAATGACTCGCGTACATGTTAGACTCCTTGGTCCGTGTTTCAAGACGGGTCCTAAGAGTACCCAAAGCAGTAGCGTCGCCGACCAGTATCGGTCTCCCGCGAGACCGCGGGAGACGTTCGCTGGCCTGTCGAAGGTGTACCGTACTGTAACCAACAGCGGGCCAGGACCGGGGACGGCGCGAAGTCCGTAACCTCCGAGTACCGTGGTGCGCGCTTGCGACGGTCTCGACGCACCGTGAATAGTGTGGCCTGTGTAACGTCCAGACAATTTCAAAACTTCAAAGTTTTTCAAAACTTTATTCTTTAATCTATTAGTCATGACAATCTCTAACCTGCATGAAAGACCGGTAATAACGAATATTTAATCACACATATAATTACTCGTAGGTTAAAACATGTCTTCTCACAAATGACGACAGAGTAATAATTCACTTTTAAATTTAATAATATTGATAGCATAAAAGGCATAATTAATAAAGACTCTCTATTCTCGATCATTCGTTAGGAAACATAAACTTGGAATAAGAATAAGCGTGCCTATATTATAACTATTCATAATTCAAGAGACTTAAAAATCGTACACGTAATGCGTAGTAACATTGTAGCCGTCACACGTTCGAAAGTACTAAATAAGGATACCATAGTTCGACTATGAATATTTAAAATCCTCATTGATTATTTGTGAGAAAACCTAAAATAAGGTTAAGAACGTATATATATATATATATATATATATATATATATATCAATCGTATACTTTGACGACACTACATATATTCTCTGGCGATCTCAATGACTGCATAAGACATACGGTATTCTCCGGCGATTTCAACGACAGTATAAGACATAATATTCATTTTACTAATATTAAATATATATATTATTCAATAGTATTAAATTTTAAATATGTACACTATATATATATATATATATATATATATATATATTAACACACAAAATTCTTATACCTGAAATATTTATATATATATATCGCTTATAAAGAAGTATACTAAATAATTAAATAATTATGTATGAAAGCCGCTTTACTATGTGAACTCGGCTTTACTCGCAAGGAAACATCCAGAAGATTCTAGAAGGTTCTAGAACAATAGCGTGATGCAATGCATGATGCAACGCTGAAACACGTTGCAACCTGCAAGGCCCATTGCAAGCCGCATAGCGATGAGTCACCAGCCACCTGCAAATCGATTACCAAGAAGAAGATAAGATAAGTCGGAGCGCATAGCCAACAAAGGCATACAGTGTTACGTCCCGTTCGCAGTCGCGGCGTGTTATTTGCGAGTGTATGATTCGCGTTGCACGTTGTCACGTCCGGCCGTATAAATTTTTTCGTTTACTCCAAGTTCCTTAAACGCTATTTGAAAAGCGCGCCAAGCCGGCCATGACGCTTAACTCCGCCTAGAACCTAAGCGTGGCGCGTCGTAGCGCCTAAGGATCTCCCACCACGGCGAGAGCCCCTACTCCGGAGAGTTCCCCCTCTCCAGGCCGCCGCAGGCCCGAGCCGCCGAAACGAAGGACCTCAGAGCAGTCCCGAATTTTGGCAGTTCTCTGCGCGACACCGAACAGTATAGTCGCACTCCTAAATTCTAACTCTAAGTCCAAATTCTAAATCCTAACTCTAATTCTAAAATTCTAACTCTAAGTATAATATTCTAACTCTAAATTCTAAGTCTAAATCTAAATTCTAATTCTAAGTTTTAGTCTCGAATTTTGTACTACTATACGAATAAATCAGTGTATTCATGTGTGAAAACTAGTGTTCAGTATTCTTCAAACTTCCACTCCCGTGATAAAATACGATAGCGTTTAAATTTGTCATACGGCGTTTGAATTCAGAATAATTCAAACTGTGTTTGGAGCGGACCACCGCTCATCACAGTCAGAATTAACATTCTCAGCATTTGCCAAAATAAGGAATTGATAGTGAGGTCCGCCGCATATCAACCCTCCTTATTTGAGTAATCATTCAGAGGATGCATCAAATTCAATATGCCTAAGACGCGACGCGCAGGAAGGAAGAATCAATTACGAAAACTAAACCGACTTTATTGCGAATCAGCGACCGAGGAATATTCTCAATTCCTCGGAGTGGAATATCAGGCCGATCCTGAATACGAGAACATTTTCAACATTAAAAATAATAACAACGACGAACTCCTACAGTGGAAGTGCATACCAATAACGTTCCAACCACGACGCCTGCCGCCGCCAAACATCCCAGTGAACGACCCTCGCCGCACGCACTACCTCCAAGTACGAGCCGACACGATCAAGAAAGTGCTACTAAAGGTAAGTGAAAATCACGTTAACCTAAGGAATCGCGCGTGTTAGCAAATTCAGAGAAGCTTCTACCACGTGGAAGAGAACATTCTAGAAAAATCTCCGACGCATTTTTCCTCTTTTCCATCGTCACTGCGGAAGCTATAAAAAAAAGGTCGGGCTATAAAACTAGGGTCGACCACCACATGCGGTGCCACTCTCGGAATTCTAACACGGAAAAACGCAAATAGTTCAATCTCTTAAAAATCTTGTGTCTCAAGAAATAACTTCGTAAATCCGTACAACAAAGTAGTCATTTAAACAATAATCAATTGAGAACACTTTCGATTTACCAACATTACCGACGATATACCGACATACGTTCTTTTACCGACATTACCGACGATATACCGACATACGTTCTTTTACCAACGGGTTATCGACACCTTACTGGCACCTTACCAGTGTTTTACTGAACAATTACCGACGGTTTTGCCGACGACTACTAACTTCTCGATAACTGCCGGGTTCACCGAAGATCTACGAGCGAATGACGCATTATCAATTCAATTACGCACAAATGTGCCCACTCACCCTTAGAGGTATAACTCCTCCTCCAGAAGTTAATCTCTTTGTACCGTTTGAACCCTTATTCTATTGCCAAGTTGGTGTCGGGTACATCCATTTTGAGACTAAGGCAGCTCTCTGCATTTCATGCTACTCCACCTTACCTAGAGTCTCGAAATTACTTTGGACAAGGATTCGGAAGCATACTCTAATCATAGGCAGAACACCTATCGGAATAAATTGCGGAGTCTGCAACTTCCGACTTACCCTCACGCGAATCGGTGATTTGTGCGAGCTTTGTCAGTTTACGTACGAAGATTATTTACGCAACCCCAACGACGTTTCGCATAGAGCAATCGACGAAGCTATCTTTATTACAGTAGAGTCACAGGTGGGTCCCTCGCAATAATCCGATCACCTCAGTTCCAGCGCGAATAACCTCAGATCGCGGGTATCCCCGGGGAGAATCGCATAGATTCGCGTACCCGTAATAGCGATCGTGTCTCGTGGAAAAAGCCGAGCTCTGCATTCAAATTTTCGCAGCCGGGACCCCACGAGACGTAACAACGTACTCGAACTATTGCGCGAGACAACGTCGTATTACGGAAATTTTTCCGGGGATACCCACGACGAAGGGTTTTCCGACAAAGGTTGCACGATGCGGAGGAAAGGGAAAGAATGTGTTACCCTTAAAGTAGCAGTTACGGCGTGGAGCCTATCTGTAATTCTACAGTTATGATCGTGGTTCCGTCTTCTATCCTCGCCGGGACGCTATCTGGGTTACGCGAGTAGTCTTCGTATACAGACTCGCAAAGTTCGCATAGGTCACCCGCCCGTGAGAGGGTGAGGCGGTTGCTGCAAGTTCCGCAAACTATCCCAACTAATAATCCACCTATGGTTAGGCTATGTTTCCGGATCCGCGTCCAGAACAATTGAGAAGTTCGAGGTAACGCGGCGAAGCATGAAAGACAAAGAGCGGCTTTAGTTTCAAAATGGATGTACCCGATACCGACTTGACAGTAATACGGAGGCTCGAGAGGTATTAGGAGATTAACTCCTGGAAGAGGGGTTACACCTCTAAAGGGGATTGGGCACAACTATACTTGCCACGTTAGTTGTATTAAAAGATCATGCGTTTGTTCGCTCGTAGATGGTTGATGAGACCGGACGTTGTCGAGAGGTCGGTAAATGTCGGCAAAGTGAGTCGAAGTGGCGTCGATATAACGTCGGCAACTATCGGTAACGATCGTCGGTAAAGGCCGTCGGTATAAGCCGGTGGTAAATCGTTGGTAAGATCGTCGATAAAAGAACGTACGTCGGTATACTGTTGGTAAATCGAGAGTGTTCTTAATAGTTTATTGGTTAAATGACTACTTTGTTGTACGGATTTACGAAGTTATTTCCTGAGACACGAAGATTTTTAAAAGATTGAATTATTTGCGTTTTTCCGTGTTAGAAGTTCGAGAGTTGTACCGTGTGCAGTGGACGACCCTAGTTTTATAGCCTGACCCTTTTTTTTATAGCTTCCGCAGTGACGATGGAAAAGAGGAAAAATGCGTCGGAGATTTTTCTAGAATGTTCTCTTCCACGTGGTAAAACCGTCTCTGAATTTGCTAACACGCGCGATTCCTCAGGTTAACATGAATTTCACTTACCTTTAGTAGCACTTTCTTGATCGTGTCGGCTCGTACTTGGAGGTAGTGCGTGCGGCGAGGGTCGTTCACTGGGATGTTTGGCGGCGGCAGGCGTCGTGGTTGGAACGTTATTGGTATGCACTTCCACTGTAGGAGTTCGTCGCTCTTATTATTTTTAATGTTGAAAATGTCCTCGTATTCAGGATCGGCCTGATACTCCACTCCGAGAAATTGAGAGTATTCCTCGGTCGCTGATTCACGATAGAGTCGGTTTAGTTTTCGTAGTTGATTCTTCCTTCCCGCGCGTCGCGTCTTAGGCATATTGAATTTGATGCATCCTCTGAATGATTACTCAAATAAGGAGGGTTGATATGCGGCGGACCTCACTATCAATTCCTTATTTTGGCAAATGCTGAGAATGTTAATTCTAACTGTGATGAGCGGTGGTCCGCTCCAAAACAGTTTAAATTATTCTGAATTCAAATGCCGTATGACAGATTTAAACGCTGTCGTATTTTATCACGGGAGTGGAAGTTTTGAGGAGTACTGAACACTAGTTTTCACACATGAATACACTGATTTATTCGTATAGTAGTACAGGATTTGAAACTAGAACTTAGAATTTAGACTTAGACTTAGAATTTAGATTTTAGAGTTAGGATATTATACTTAGAGTTAGAATTTTAGAATTAGAGTTAGAATTTGGACTCAGAGTTAGAATTTAGAAATGCGACTGTACTGTTCGGTGTCGCGCAGAGAACTGACGAAATTCGGGACTGTTCTGAGGTCCTTCGTTTCGGCGGCTCGGGCCTGCGGCGGCCTGGAGAGGGGGAACTCTCCGGAGTAGGGGCTCTCACCGTGGTGGGAGACCCTTAGGCGCTACAAAGCGCCACGCTTAGTTTCTAGGCGGAGTTAAGCGTCATGGCCGGCTTTGGCGCGTTTTTCAAATAATGTTTGATAGTTTTAGGATTTATTTCTTATAGATGGAAAAAAATTTACATACCCTGACATATTAATGAAGCCGGACGTGACACCTCCCCCCTTAGAAGAAAATGTTGGACCATGTTCCAACGTTTTCCGATCTTAGTAGTAGAATTTACAAGGTATAATTTTGTTAACTTATCATTGATCTATACTCCTTCGTTGAGGAGGTTGCGCAGTTCTTTGTAGTCTATAGGCACTTTACTTTGGACTTTTTCTGTCGGGGGTGCAAAAACTTCGGTCGTCGAAGGGGGATTTAGGGGTGTTAGCTCTCGTCCGTTGTCCTGGTTCTCGTCCGCTGGTTTTCCGAGGTGCAGTAAAACGTTTGTTACTGAGGTCCAAACGGCTCCCAGGAGGTGCAAACTCTATCCATATACGGAATGGAGTGCGTAGCCATGTATCAGTGTGTCTATAATTAGTTTGGCGACACGGACGATGACGAATATTCCGAGGATTCCAGCGCTTGCTGATCCGAAACTTACGAATCCTTTCCACAAGCGGGCTCCCGTATTTTCTGCTAGCTGGTCGAGGGTTTTCTCGTCCAACAGGTTTAGCATAGAGAGGCTTCCCGCGGGGACTTCTTGTCCCATTGCTCCTCTAGCAATTGTATTGAGCATAGAGGGTTTCTCCATGGGAAACATAATGTGGTCGCGAAGACGATCAAGATCTTCGCTGGTATAGATGCCGCTGGAGGCGAGTGAATCTGGACTGACGTATCTCCATTGTGGTTTGGTTAGTGGTTGAATCATCGGCGGCGCCATTGATTTCACTGGCTTTGGAGTTAAACGATACCAGATGTTGTGTACTTGATACATCGCTGGAAGTAGTTCGTGGCAATCCCTGGGTGTTCCTGTTTTGGTAAGTATCCTTGATCTTGGCAACAGGAAGAGGGATTTGTTTTGGTGGGTGACGGGGAGTTCGTTGTAGCATCTTTCAGCTTGTCGTACTCGGCACTCCACCGGTACGCATTTGATCAAATGGAGGACTTCGCCTGCCGTAATGGCGGTGTAGCCTGGTGCCTTCATGATTCGATGCGCCATTTCGTCCGGGGCGATGCTGGCGAGAGAGAGAGCGTTTTGTAGAATTTGTCTCTCTAAAGCACATTTTTGTTCCATTATGTCTTGATACAATTGTGTCAATTGTGTTTTCAAGTGTTTTTCCACGTAAATGAATTTGGAATTTACGTAGGAAAATATATCGAGGTTATCGATTGGGACTCTGGAGTGGCCCTTAAACGTATGTCCAGGTTGAGTCTCGAGTATGCAGAGTTTGGGATGTTCCGTCCTCAAAATTCTGTAGCCGCACACATTTATTTCCGTGGTTCGTGCTAAAGCAAAAGTGGTTTCTTGCGTGGTGACTGTGTAGATAGTCGGTGATTCCCTCTGTGTGGGCTTAGATGAGAGGCGGTGCGCTAGGCCTTGGTAGAGAACGTCGTAGCGATTGAAGTGGCAGTTATCGCTGGGTAGCGCCGTCCAATATGTGGTTGAGCCATCTGCGTCGTTGCATTCTCCTTCAGCTACGGGACATCGAGCACCGGAGGGTAATATTACTTCATTGGTGCTATGTCTGACGGGGAGCTCGAGTCTTCGGGTGGTAATTTTTATAGATGCTTGAACGACCACGTTATCCCAAGTGCCAAACGGGTCGCTGAACTGAGTTCCGAAGCATGTTCCGTCGGTTCTGGTGGTTCCTGCGAGGGTCAAGCTACGGTGGTTGGTGGTATTCACCTTGATGTCCGTGATGAGGCCGTTGTTTCCCAGGAATATAGTTCCGGTGTTGTATAGTTTCTTGCAGGTTTCTGCCGATACTTCGCGGATGTATTCGCGCCTTCCATTGTGCACCAAGGATACATGTGAGTGCATCCCACAGTAGTAAATGGTTCGATCGATTTCAACCTTACATTGGAGTCCGATGGTGTGGTCGAATTCGCTCAGTTGTAGCAGTTGTATATATACTTCTTCTTTGTCCGCTTCAATGTTATCTAGGTTACATTCTTCGATATCCGTGAGGGATAGTGAAGTAATGTTTAGACCATGCCCTCCGCAGTCATAACCTATTAGTCCGTCAGAGGTTATGGCTAACAGCGAGACTGCTATTAGGATACTAGCGTAGGTCTTCATTCTACTGAGGTTCGTCGATTACTGGCCGGTCCTCCGCCGATGCATCCAAGATATAGTCGTCTGGCCCGGAGTGGGGGTTTTCCTCGATAGGGTCTTGATGTGGGGAAGCTTTTAGCTTGTCTTCGTGTACAATTTTTGTCTTATTTCTACTTATGGCTAACTTAACGTTACGATTACCTAAGAGACTAATGATTTTATAGGGACCGGTGTATTGATTGCTTAATTTGCCTTTATTTGGTTCTTTTAATAAGTACACGTAGGTTCCCGCTTGAAACTGTTGGGCGTTAACTCGGCGGTCGTAGTAGACCTTTGACCTTTGTTTAGCGGCTATTAAGTTTCCGCGGGCGACGGCTTGGGCGTCACTCAGTTTGTTAAAAAGGTTTGTAAGATAATTAGCGTAACTCTCGTCCGTAACGTCGGCGACATCGGGGTGATTGGAAGGCAACTTGGCTATCCTCCCAAAGACTAATTCATGGGGAGTATATCGCGTCCCTTCGTGTACGCTAGTATTATAAGAAAATGACGCTAGTTTTAAGTATTTGTCCCAATCATTGTTTCTATCTACGTATTGCTTTAAGTATTCCCACAAGACATGGTGGGATCGCTCTATTGAGCCATTAGATTGCGGCCGGTAAGCCGTCGTTTTGAAGTGCTTAATTTTAAACCTTTTTGCTATGTTACGCATTAGGCTATTTAGAAAATGCGATCCCTGATCTGTTAGAATAGCTTTTGGCGCTCCGAAGACGCATATTAGTTCATTGGTGAACGCGTCAGCTACGTCGATCGCGTTAGCGTGTTGCAGAGGGATTGCTAAGGAATATTTTGTTAAAAGATCTTGTATGGTAAGTATATATTTGTTATTAGTCCGTGTGACGGGTAACGGTCCCATAATGTCCATCGAGATTTTATCGAAGGCTGTGCCAGGAGTGTCCGTTAGAACCATGGGTTGTCTGGTCTTTACGCGGACTAATTTTTTCAGTTGGCAAGGGCGACAGTTTTTTATAAAAATTTGAATGTCATTTTTCATACCGTTCCATTGGTAGCGTTTCTTTATACGTTGGTATGTTTTTGTGATGCCTTTATGGCCACCGATCGCTGAATTATGATTTTCGGCGATAATGTTTTCTCTCTCGGTTTTTTGGGGAATAGATATTTCGTTATTACAAATGAATATTTTTACATTAATTTCGCTTAGAATGCGCGTTAGTGAAGAGTGTACCGCGTTCCAGGGGACGTTGTCGATATCGCCTCTGGCTAATGAGATAGAAGACAGTTCCAATTCTCTGACGACATCCAACAGCGATTGTAATGATTCTTGTAGTATCTCTTTTTCGGTAATTCCCGATTCGCGTTCTTTGACGACTAACGATATAATTTGGCGATTTCCGTCGCGGTTTACCTTTGCCCTGGCTAGAGCTGCTCCTCTAATCATGGGCAAAGATTTGTTCTCTTGGAGCATGCAAGCTCCAAGGTCGATTGGTATACCTTGTTGTGTGACAAAAACGACTAGGTTATCCTTACGCGTGACGAAATTATCTGGGATCGATATAACTTGCGGTCCGATTTTAGTTCTTTGCACGAATCGATCATTTATATTATCGAAAATAGGGGTGTCGTCGCTAGGATCGGAACTGTTGTCGCTCTCAGTCTCGTTTATTTCGCCGGTTTCGTCATTGTTAATATCGTCGTTGTTGATATCGGTTTTGTTAGAAGATCGCGTGTTTGGTGGGTCGTCTGTATCGTCGCTTTCCGTTTGCTGCGACGATTTTCCGATTTGTTGCGGCGTTTCGACGGATCGCCTTTTTTTTGGGTTAAATAGTGATTCCTCGGAACTGGAGAGTTCTCGGGTTTGTTCAAGAGGTAGGATTTGCTTTATCACGTTTAGGTTAGCAGGTTGGATTGGGTTTCGGGAAAGTGCATCGGCGTTATCGTTAATTTTTCCCGGCTTATATACTACGCTATATTCGTATTCCGCAAGTTTTAAGCGCCATCGGATGAGCCGTGAGGTGGGGTCCGTTACGGAATGCATCCACACCAGCGGTCTATGATCCGTAACTAGTGTAAACTTTCGTCCATATATATAAGGACGGAAGTAATTGACGCAATAGACGATAGCTAGTAGTTCCTTTTCGATTGTTGAATAATTTTTTTCTGCGCTATTCAAAAGACGAGATGTATAAGTAATAGGTAGGTCTTTGCCGATTTCTCCCTGGCTCAAGACTCCTCCGATAGCGTAACCGGAAGCGTCTGTTGTGACGACGAAAGGTCGCGTAAAATCGGGAAATTGGAGAATGGGCTTAGAGCATAATGCGTCGCGGAGTTTCGTAAAACTCTTTTCTTGGTCGTTTTCCCAAACAAATGCTTTGTCTTTCTTTAGCAAGTCTGTAAGGGGCCGTGCAATTTTAGAAAAATCCGGGATAAATCTACGATAGTATCCAGCAAGGCCAAGGAATTGTTTAATATTTTTCGCGTTGCGGGGCCTGGGGAATTCCTTTACCGCGATTACTTTAGATGGGTCTGGTTTTACCCCATCGCTGCTAATTATGTGGCCCAAATATCCTACTTCCTTGCGCAGAAATTCGCATTTGTCTGGTTGGAGCTTCAAGTTAGCCTTGCGTAATCTCTCGGCTAGTTTGTTGAACTTGATTTCGTGTTCCCGGAGTGAGCTGGCGTACAATACGATATCGTCGAGATAAACGAAAAGTTCGATTCCTTGTAGTCCGCATAGAACCTGATCCATGAGTCGTTGGAACGTCGCTGGGGCGTTTTTTAAGCCGAACGGCATTCGCTTGAACTCGTAATGTCCATGCGGTGTCGAGAATGCAGTTTTTTGCGCGTGCGACTCGTGCATCGGTATTTGGTGGAATCCGGACGCGAGGTCGAATACACTAAAGTATTTTGCGCTGCCTAGCTGATCGAGAATTTCTGTTATGTTCGGCAAAGGATACGCGTCGCCTATTGTCTTTTCGTTTAGTGCTCGATAGTCCACGACCATTCTCCAACGCTTGATTTCCTTCGAATACGGTGATTCCGAATGTTTAATTACATCGTTGTTTAGTAATTCTTTTATTTGCTTGTGTCACGTCCGGCCGTATAAATTTTTTCGTTTACTCCAAGTTCCTTAAACGCTATTTGAAAAGCGCGCCAAGCCGGCCATGACGCTTAACTCCGCCTAGAAACTAAGCGTGGCGCTTCGTAGCGCCTAAGGATCTCCCACCACGGTGAGAGCCCCTACTCCGGAGAGTTCCCCCTCTCCAGGCCGCCGCAGGCCCGAGCCGCCGAAACGAAGGACCTCAGAGCAGTCCCGAATTTTGGCAGTTCTCTGCGCGACACCGAACAGTATAGTCGCACTCCTAAATTCTAACTCTAAGTCCAAATTCTAAATCCTAACTCTAATTCTAAAATTCTAACTCTAAGTATAATATTCTAACTCTAAATTCTAAGTCTAAATCTAAATTCTAATTCTAAGTTTTAGTCTCGAATTTTGTACTACTATACGAATAAATCAGTGTATTCATGTGTGAAAACTAGTGTTCAGTATTCTTCAAACTTCCACTCCCGTGATAAAATACGATAGCGTTTAAATTTGTCATACGGCGTTTGAATTCAGAATAATTCAAACTGTGTTTGGAGCGGACCACCGCTCATCACAGTCAGAATTAACATTCTCAGCATTTGCCAAAATAAGGAATTGATAGTGAGGTCCGCCGCATATCAACCCTCCTTATTTGAGTAATCATTCAGAGGATGCATCAAATTCAATATGCCTAAGACGCGACGCGCAGGAAGGAAGAATCAATTACGAAAACTAAACCGACTTTATCGCGAATCAGCGACCGAGGAATATTCTCAATTCCTCGGAGTGGAATATCAGGCCGATCCTGAATACGAGAACATTTTCAACATTAAAAATAATAACAACGACGAACTCCTACAGTGGAAGTGCATACCAATAACGTTCCAACCACGACGCCTGCCGCCGCCAAACATCCCAGTGAACGACCCTCGCCGCACGCACTACCTCCAAGTACGAGCCGACATGATCAAGAAAGTGCTACTAAAGGTAAGTGAAATTCACGTTAACCTAAGGAATCGCGCGTGTTAGCAAATTCAGAGACGCTTCTACCACGTGGAAGAGAACATTCTAGAAAAATCTCCGACGCATTTTTCCTCTTTTCCATCGTCACTGCGGAAGCTATAAAAAAAAGGTCGGGCTATAAAACTAGGGTCGACCACCACATGCGGTGCCACTCTCGGAATTCTAACACGGAAAAACGCAAATAGTTCAATCTCTTAAAAATCTTGTGTCTCAAAAAAATAACTTCGTAAATCCGTACAACAAGGTAGTCATTTAAACAATAATCAATTGAGAACATTTTCGATTTACCAACATTACCGACGATATACCGACATACGTTCTTTTACCGACGTCATCGACAATATACCAACATACGTTCTTTTACCGACATTACCGACGATATACCGACATACGTTCTTTTACCAACGGGTTATCGACACCTTACTGGCACCTTACCAGTGTTTTACTGAACAATTACCGACGGTTTTGCCGACGACTACTAACTTCTCGATAACTGCCGGGTTCACCGAAGATCTACGAGCGAATGACGCATTATCAATTCGATTACGCAACAAACACAAATGTGCCCACTCACCCTTAGAGGTATAACTCCTCCTCCAGAAGTTAATCTCTTCGTACCGTTTGAACCCTTATTCTATTGCCAAGTTGGTGTCGGGTACATCCATTTTGAGACTAAGGCAGCTCTCTGCATTTCATGCTACTCCACCTTACCTAGAGTCTCGAAATTACTTTGGACAAGGATTCGGAAGCATACTCTAATCATAGGCGGAACACCTATCGGAATAAATTGCGGAGTCTGCAACTTCCGACTTACCCTCACGCGAATCGGTGATTTGTGCGAGCTTTGTCAGTTTACGTACGAAGATTATTTACGCAACCCCAACGACGTTTCGCATAGAGCAATCGACGAAGCTATCTTTATTACAGTAGAGTCACAGGTAGGTCCCATCGCAATAATCCGATCACCTCAGTTCCAGCGCGAATAACCTCAGATCGCGGGTATCCCCGGGGAGAATCGCATAGATTCGCGTACCCGTAATAGCGATCGTGTCTCGTGGAAAAAGCCGAGCTCTGCATTCAAATTTTCGCAGCCGCGACCCCACGAGACGTAACAAAATTTGGTGACAGCGGTGGGATACGAGTTAATATTTGCGATGGAAACACGAGGGAAATCGGGTACGAAAAAGCTCACTGAAGTAGAAATAGACGAACTTCGCGCTCAATTACATGCCAAGGAAGCACGGTTACGCGAACAATCCGAGATGCTTCAACAGCAGAAAGAAACGTTCGAACGCGAAAAACGGGCTTCGGAAGAAGACCTCGAAATCATCCGCAGTAACCTCGTGAGTAAAGAAACGGAGATGGAAAAACGTTTGAACTCCATCACAATGGTAGCAACCTGAAAAACCCGACTTAAGCGATCATATGCTCCAAGAAATCGAACGATTACGCCAGGAGATAAACTCCATGCGCGGGAACAATACGATACCTACGCAATATATTCCCAGCACCGCGGGACGCTTTCTCGACGAACAGGCGTCTCCCGCATTCCAACACGGAACCAATTATGATAGTCCAAGGGTGTCTTTCAGGGAAGCACTTGAGACTATCCCGCCATTCGACGGTCGAAATATCCCCCTCTCTCAATTTATACGAGCATGTAGACGCGCTAAAGAAATATTCCCACCATCGTCCGAGCGAAACCTAACCCGCCTACTTCTTACTAAGTTACGCGGGCGAGCTATATGCGCCGTAGAAGACGAAGAGTGCGAAACGATAACTCAACTTGCCGACCTCCTGAATGGAGCCTTCGGATCCCCGAAAACCATCGACCAGTATCGTGGGGAGCTGAGCACAATTTACCTTAAACCAAACGAGCATATCCTTGATTTCATTAGCCGCGTAAAAGACTTGCGATCTTCTATAACGGACGCGGAACGCCGAGCGCAAGGAATGCTATCCGTCGGATCAGTAAACGAAATCGACGCCTTAACAGCACGATCTTTCTGCGAGGGCTTGCCACTCGCCTATAGGATACAATTGAGACAAGAACACTATCGCGACCCGTTTCTAGCTTTTTCACACGTCAAAATTCTCGCGAAAAGATCGGAACTAGACAATGAAAGATTCGAAACTCCGCGCCGTTCATACGAACGTAACGTATATCCGAATGAAAGGCCTTTAGCCCACTCGACGCCCATAAAAATAAACACGGAACGATCTCCTAACAACAGATGGACTCGAGCCGAGTACTCGCCGCGCGTCGAACAAACACGGCACAGTAACGCGCCGTTTCCAAAAGCCTATAATAGTACACAGTCACAGAGACCGACAAACACTTACAGAACGGAAGACGCCAACCGAGGGGGTCCCGAGAACAATAGACACGAACGAACCAGTAACAACAAATACTGTAGGTACTGTAAAAATCCGGGACACGAAATAGAGGAGTGCCGGAAAAGACAATACAATAACTCACGTCAGGGAAACTCCCCTCACCCCTCGAGGCCCAGGGACGAGGCTCGAGCGGGAACGTCTCGGGAAACAGATCGTCCAATACGACTAATAAACGCGGAGCAAGCCCTGGAGAAACCAGAATCGCCATGCTAACTCCGAACGATTTTTCGCACGCGCCCACCGTTTCCATTGCCGCGGACGGTTTAGCACGCAACACGAATTTCATGATAGATACTGGCGCGGCACCCAACTTGGTTAAACAAGGCCAACTAAGCCCCGATTGCGTTATCGATAAAAGCATAATTATTTTCCTTAGCGGAATTACAAGCGATAAAATCGAAACGCTCGGAGCGACAAGTATAAAATACCTCGGTCACAGGATCGACCTCCACTTAGTCCCAGACGACTTTCCAATTTCCCAAGGCGGAATCCTAGGATTCGAATTCTTACGCGACGCGTCTAAGATAGATTATTCCAAGCGCTGCATCGTGTGGCAGCAAACGCAAATCCCTTTTAACGATGCTCAGACGGTAAAAATCCCGGCTAGATCGCGGGCCACCGTCTCGCTCCAAGTCAGCAATCCCGAGGTCAGCATAGGATATATTCCGCGAATTCATGTGAACGAAGACATCTACTTAGGAGATGCCATCGTCACTAATCGTAACGGCACAGTATATATGAAAGCCGTTAACATAAGCGACAAGGACCACGAATTGTACTTACCTAGGGTAAGATTACAAGAGATCGAGAAAATTTCCAAATCTTGTCCACAGAACCTCGAGGATCCTTTATCCTATCTCAAGGGTCATAAAAGCACCCGCCTTAACCTAAAATTCCAACGCACGGGTCACATAAACACTGAGGGACGGTCCCTTAACCCTAGGGCATCTGGGGACCAATCTCATAAAACATAACGACATAAAACCTCAACACGTCGCAGCGTTGACCCGACAAAACACACAATCTCGTCCCGAAGAAATAAAAACACTGCTGCGGCTTGAACACTTAAATGCGGAGGAGACTAAACACGTACATAACCTCATAAACGTCTACAACGATTTGTTCCGTCTCCCCACCGATAAATTACACTCCACAGACGTCACTACACACACAATCCCGACAACCGACGAATTAGCGGTCCACACGAAACAATACCGATTTCCGCCGATGCACAAGGAGGAAATTAATAAACAAGTACAAGAACTCATCGAGAACGATGTCATTCAACCATCCTACTTCACCGTACAACTCCCCCTTGTGGATCGTGCCAAAGAAACCGGACTCGAAAGGTAACAAACGCTGGCGCATGGTAATAGATTATCGGGCGCTGAATGAAAAAACGATCGGGGACGCGTACCCCCTACCGAACATAGTGGAAATCCTCGATCAACTAGGAAGCGCGAAGTACTTTAGCGTATTCGATTTAGCATCGGGTTTCCATCAAATCAAAATGGATAAAGCACACGCCCATAAAACGGCGTTTTCCACACCGTACGGGCATTACGAATTTAAGAGAATGCCGTTTGGGCTCAAAAACGCCCCCGCGACATTCCAAAGACTCATGGACCAGGTACTCACCGGACTTCAAGGCGCCGAACTATTTGTGTACCTTGATGATATCGTATTATATTCGAGCTCACTGCGAGAGCACGAAATAAAGTTCCACAAATTGGCGGAACGACTTAGGAAGGCAGGACTGCGACTCCAGCCCGACAAGTGCGAGTTCCTCCGTAAAGAAGTCACGTACCTGGGACATGTCATAAGCGAAACTGGAGTGAAACCCGATCCTAAAAAGATAACCGCGGTTCAGAGTTTCCCTCGCCCTAAAGACCCGAAGAATATCAAGCAATTTCTCGGGCTAGCGGGATACTACCGGAGGTTCATACCTAATTTCTCGAAGATAGCGCGCCCGCTTACCGATCTGCTGGAAAAGGATGAGACCTTTGTTTGGCATAAGGAACAGGAGACAGCCTTTACGCACCTCCGCGATGCATTGTGCAAAGAACCGATACTACAGTATCCGGATTTTACGAAACCTTTCGTTATAACTACCGACGCATCCGGATATGCAATAGGCGGTGTCCTGAGCCAAGGGCCGATTGGAAAAGACCTCCCTATAGCCTACACCTCCAGGTTACTAAATAAGGCCGAGCGAAACTATTCGACTATAGAAAAGGAACTATTAGCAATAGTTTACAGCGTAAATTTCTTCAGGCCTTACATATACGGTAAGAAGTTTAAATTGGTCACGGATCACAAACCTTTGGTGTGGCTACATTCAGTAAAAGACCCATCTTCCCGTCTTGTCCGATGGCGTCTAAAACTATTAGAATACGAGTATGAGGTATTATACAAAGCAGGAAAAATAAACGCCAATGCAGACGCCCTCTCGCGAAATCCTACCCCAGACCCTATGCCCGAAGTCGAACGAGTCCTCCCTCTCTCACAAATACAAAGATTGTCCGACTCCAATGAATCCCTATTCACCGCCAAGAAGAAGCGAGGCGCAAAAACTCCACGAATCACAAACAAGCTGGATTGCAGCGAACAGCGTCCTTCACCGACCCCCGATAATTCGAAATCAGAGGAAACAAACTCGCCCCCTAGTTCCAGCGAGGACAGCGACTCGGAAAACGAAACCGATAGCAACTCCAGTTCCAGTAGCGAGGAGTTATTCATAAACGTAAACAGTCCTTTCATTCCACGGGCCGCCGTGAGGCCCCGCGTGATAAATATCCCGGACAATTTCGCGACCCGAAAAGATAACCTTGTCATTTTCATAACGCAACAAGGAACACCGATCGACAAGGGAGCCCAAATATTGCAAGTAGCGAACTCCTTGCCGATGACCAGAGATGCAGCTTTGGGCAGGGCAAGGGTAAGTCGCGAGGGCACCCGACGCGTAATTTCTCTCGCGGTAAAGGAGAGGATTTCCGGCGTTACCGAAAAGGAAATAATAAAAGAAGCAATACACTCGCTACTAGACGTTATCCGAGAATTGGGCTTGCAATCGATCTCGATCAGTAAAGGCAACGTTGACAATGTAGATTGGAATACGATATATAACCTCTTAATTAAAATACTAGACGAAATCGACATAAGAATATTTATTTGTACGAACGACATAACGGTCCCCGGGAAGGACCAAAGGGAACAAATTCTCGCCGAAAATCATTGTTCCGCGGTAGCAGGACACAAGGGCATCACCAAAACTTACAATAGGATTAAAAAACGCTACACTTGGAGCGGTATAAAAACTGATGTCCAAAATTTCGTCAAAAACTGCCGCGCGTGTCAATTAAAGAAATTGGTTCGCGTAAAAACCAAGCAACCAATGATCCTAACCGACACCCCCGATTCGGCCTTCGAAAAGGTCTCCATGGATATAATGGGTCCCCTCCCAACCACGAAACAAAACAATACGTACATCCTAACTATACAGGACCTGCTAACCAAATATTCCCTTGCGATCCCACTCCGACAAGCAGGAGCGATACAAGTAGCAGAAGCATTTACTAACGACCTTATTTGTACATTCGGCGCGCCAAAAGCGATCCTCACCGACCAGGGCTCACACTTTATAAACAGCCTCATAAGGACAGTAGCCCGAAAATTTAAAATCAAGCAATGTAAGACCACAGCGTACAGACCACAAGCGAACGGATCGGTAGAACGATCACACCAGGTACTCTGGGAATATTTGAAGCAATTTGTTGATAAAAATAGTGAATGGGATCAAATTTTAAAACTAGCATCGTTTTCGTATAATACGAGCGTACATGAGGGTACAAAATACACTCCGTACGAACTCATTTTCGGGAAAATCGCGCGGGTCCCCTCGAGCGACCCGGACATCGAAAGCATGACTAACGAAAAGCTATACACAATATTTAACCACACTATTCAACAAATTGCGCGATTCCCAAACAGCCGCACGCGAAAACTTAAATAATGCTAAGAATAGAAGTAAGAAATACTACGATAAGAAAATCAATACGCGTAAATTTAAGATTAACGATAGCGTTTATTTACTTAAGGAACCTAACAAAGGGAAATTAGGAGACCAATATACAGGTCCCTATAGGATAATAAAGATACTAGGTAAAAATAACGTTAAATTAGCTATAAGCAATAGTAAGACTAAAACCGTACATATGGACAAGTTAAAGCCCTCACCACATCAAGCCCCCACCCTTGAAGACCCCCACTCCGAAGACGAATATATCTCGGACGCCCCAACGGAGGACGGGCCAGTAATCAACCAACCACGCTAAGATGAGGACTCTCGCAATTATCCTGGGCATGGCCTTCCTGGCCCCACTATCCAGCGGACTAATCGGATACGACTGTGGAGGACGGGGCCTGAACATCACAACACTCTCCCTCTTAGATATCGAAGAGTGTAAAACCAACAGCATCGAACCTAAGAAGGAGGAAGTCTATATACAACTACTCCAACTCAGTGAATTCGTGCATACTCCTGCCTACCAATGCAAAATCGAAATAGACCGGACTATATTTTACTGCGGAATGCACTCTCATATAGCAGCGGTGCAGAACGGAAGACAGGAGTATATCCACGAAATATCGGCAGATACATGCCGAAAATTGCACGAAACAGGGACCATATCTCTAGGAGTTAACCAGCACATTACTGGGATTAAGCCAAATGCAACAAACCTAAGAGCAATGACACTCGCAGGATCAGTTAAGACAGACGGAAAATGCAGCGGCACCCAGTTCAGCGACGCATACGGTTCATGGGACGACGTGATCGTGCAAGCCTCAGTACGAATCACGATACGACAATTGGAGCTGCCCGTTGGATACAATAACAATGAAGTGATACTTCCATCCGGCACTCGCTGTCCCGTAACGACAGGCGAATGCATTGATGCCGACGGCGCCTCCACCTTCTGGACAATCCTGCCAATTGACAACTGTCACTTTGGACGATACGATGTTCTCTACGAAGGAATAGCATATCGATTGTCGCCCGGCACTCCCCAAGAGGAAGCGCCAACGATTTATACAGTCACGGCGCGTGATACAACCTTCGCATTAGCAAGGACAACCGAGACCAACGTATGCGGATACAACCTTTGGCGAACGGAACATCCCAAGCTGTGTATCCTCGAAACGAGGCCCGAACGGACATTCAAAAGCCGTTCCAAGGTCAGAATCGACAACCTCGACATCTTCACATATGTGAATTCAAAATTTATATACGTCGAGAAACACCTGAAAACCCAGCTGACCCAACTATACAAGGATATTATGGAGCAAAAATGTGCACTGGAAAGGCAGATCCTCCTCAACGCACTTTCTCTAGCAAGCATAGCACCTGACGAAATGGCGCATCGAATAATGAAGTCTCCAGGTTATACCGCCATAACTGCAGGTGAAGTTATACACCTCATCAAATGTATACCTGTCAAATGCCGCCTACGACCTACCGAGGAGTGCTACAACGAACTCCCCGTCACTCATCAAAATAAGTCACTCTTCCTCTTACCAAGATCGAAGATACTTACTAAAGCCGGAACATCGAGGGATTGCAATGAACTATTACCAACTCTATACCAAATACACAACACCTGGTATAGACTAACACCGAAACCCGTGGAATCGGTGGCACCGCCTACTATCAGGCCTCTAACCAAACCCTCATGGAAGTACGTAAGCCCGGATTCACTCGCTTCCAGTGGTATCTATACGAACGAAGATCTTGATCGTCTTCGCGACCATATCATGTTCCCCGTGGAAAAACCCTCCATGCTCCACACAATCGCCAGGGGAGCAATGGGACAGGAAATTCCTACAGGCAGTTTCTCCTTGCTGAATTTATTAGACGAGAAATCTCTCGACCGAATAGCGGAAAATACCGGAGCCAGGCTATGGAAGGGATTTATAAGCTTCGGATCCGCCAGCGCCGGAGTACTTGGCATCTTCGTTACCGTACGGTTGATAAAATTAATAATCGACACCCTGATCCATGGGTACGCACTCCACTCGGTGTACGGATGGAGTCTACATCTACTCGGAGCCATTTGGACCTCGGTGACCAACGTTCTCCTACACCTTGGGAGATCAGCGGACGGAGAACAGGACAACGGACGAGAACTGCTACACCAGAAACCCCCTCCAACGAACGAAGAAGAAACACCCTTAACCCTGCCCACACAACAAACCCCTTCGATTAACGAATCAGACAGTGGCAAAGTGTGTGCAAAAACTCACCCTACGAGTGTTCCCCCAATGAAAGATTACGGCGAACTAAATAAATATCTACATAATCAATGTTAAGTTAAGAACCTAATCGTAGCGCATAGAAAACTAAGTCCAAAATGTTGGAACATTAAATTCCAACATTTTTATTTTAAGGGGGGAGGTGTCACGTCCGGCCGTATAAATTTTTTCGTTTACTCCAAGTTCCTTAAACGCTATTTGAAAAGCGCGCCAAAGCCGGCCATGACGCTTAACTCCGCCTAGAAACTAAGCGTGGCGCTTCGTAGCGCCTAAGGATCTCCCACCACGGTGAGAGCCCCTACTCCGGAGAGTTCCCCCTCTCCAGGCCGCCGCAGGCCCGAGCCGCCGAAACGAAGGACCTCAGAGCAGTCCCGAATTTTGGCAGTTCTCTGCGCGACACCGAACAGTATAGTCGCACTCCTAAATTCTAACTCTAAGTCCAAATTCTAAATCCTAACTCTAATTCTAAAATTCTAACTCTAAGTATAATATTCTAACTCTAAATTCTAAGTCTAAATCTAAATTCTAATTCTAAGTTTTAGTCTCGAATTTTGTACTACTATACGAATAAATCAGTGTATTCATGTGTGAAAACTAGTGTTCAGTATTCTTCAAACTTCAACTCCCGTGATAAAATACGATAGCGTTTAAATTTGTCATACGGCGTTTGAATTCAGAATAATTCAAACTGTGTTTGGAGCGGACCACCGCTCATCACAGTCAGAATTAACATTCTCAGCATTTGCCAAAATAAGGAATTGATAGTGAGGTCCGCCGCATATCAACCCTCCTTATTTGAGTAATCATTCAGAGGATGCATCAAATTCAATATGCCTAAGACGCGACGCGCAGGAAGGAAGAATCAATTACGAAAACTAAACCGACTTTATCGCGAATCAGCGACCGAGGAATATTCTCAATTCCTCGGAGTGGAATATCAGGCCGATCCTGAATACGAGAACATTTTCAACATTAAAAATAATAACAACGACGAACTCCTACAGTGGAAGTGCATACCAATAACGTTCCAACCACGACGCCTGCCGCCGCCAAACATCCCAGTGAACGACCCTCGCCGCACGCACTACCTCCAAGTACGAGCCGACACGATCAAGAAAGTGCTACTAAAGGTAAGTGAAATTCACGTTAACCTAAGGAATCGCGCGTGTTAGCAAATTCAGAGACGCTTCTACCACGTGGAAGAGAACATTCTAGAAAAATCTCCGACGCATTTTTCCTCTTTTCCATCGTCACTGCGGAAGCTATAAAAAAAAGGTCGGGCTATAAAACTAGGGTCGACCACCACATGCGGTGCCACTCTCGGAATTCTAACACGGAAAAACGCAAATAGTTCAATCTCTTAAAAATCTTGTGTCTCAAGAAATAACTTCGTAAATCCGTACAACAAGGTAGTCATTTAAACAATAATCAATTGAGAACACTTTCGATTTACCAACATTACCGACGATATACCGACATACGTTCTTTTACCGACGTTATCGACAATATACCAACATACGTTCTTTTACCGACATTACCGACGATATACCGACATACGTTCTTTTACCAACGGGTTATCGACACCTTACTGGCACCTTACCAGTGTTTTACTGAACAATTACCGACGGTTTTGCCGACGACTACTAACTTCTCGATAACTGCCGGGTTCACCGAAGATCTACGAGCGAATGACGCATTATCAATTCGATTACGCAACAAACACAAATGTGCCCACTCACCCTTAGAGGTATAACTCCTCCTCCAGAAGTTAATCTCTTCGTACCGTTTGAACCCTTATTCTATTGCCAAGTTGGTGTCGGGTACATCCATTTTGAGACTAAGGCAGCTCTCTGCATTTCATGCTACTCCACCTTACCTAGAGTCTCGAAATTACTTTGGACAAGGATTCGGAAGCATACTCTAATCATAGGCGGAACACCTATCGGAATAAATTGCGGAGTCTGCAACTTCCGACTTACCCTCACGCGAATCGGTGATTTGTGCGAGCTTTGTCAGTTTACGTACGAAGATTACTTACGCAACCCCAACGACGTTTCGCATAGAGCAATCGACGAAGCTATCTTTATTACAGTAGAGTCACAGGTAGGTCCCACGCAATAATCCGATCACCTCAGTTCCAGCGCGAATAACCTCAGATCGCGGGTATCCCCGGGGAGAATCGCATAGATTCGCGTACCCGTAATAGCGATCGTGTCTCGTGGAAAAAGCCGAGCTCTGCATTCAAATTTTCGCAGCCGGGACCCCACGAGACGTAACACTTGTCAATTTCCTCCTTGTGGATTGGAGGGAAACGATATTGTTTGGTATGTATGGGTTGATCGTCAGCTGTCGTAATTTTGTGAGATAGCAACCCTGTATACCCTAGCTTCTTGTTTGGCAGGTGAAACAAGTCGCTGTACGTTTCTATTAGGTTAGTTACATGGTTAATTTCTTCTTTGTTTAGATGGTCGAGACGAAGGAGATCCCGGATAGTGGATTTCTGTTCGACAGAAGATAACTCTGTGGTTGAGGAAATAGAAAGGATTTGGTTTGATGACCCTAAGGTTGCATCGGATTCGCTTCCGCTAGAGATTTGTTCTATTTCCTGGAGGTCTATCGTGGGGACCACTAACTCGCGGTCTGTATCACTAGCATTGATTGCGTGGAGGTATGCCCTTCCACCGTGATTAGTGACTATCGCTTCTCCGAGGAATACGTTTTCGCAGACGCTAAGACGCGGGACGTATCCTACTGCGACGTCGGAATTTTGTACGTTGACGTAGAACGTTGAGCGCGATCGAGCGGGTACTACTATAGTTTCGCGCTGTGAGAAAGGAATTTGAATATTTTGCCAGTACACTGACCCTTCCTTGAGATTAATGCTGCTAGCATCTTGGAGGAAGTCGGATCCTAGGATCCCTTCTTGAAGGATTGGGAAATTATTTGGTACCGCGTGGAGATAGAAGGGATAACCCATGTACACGATTTCGGTGGACCCGAGTGTTTTTATCTTCTCGTTTGTTATACCGCTAAGGTACAACGTGTCATCTTGACGGATTTTAACCTCGGGATGTAGATTTCGAATTTTAATGAGATTAGGGGCGGCCCCCGTATCTATCATAAATGTTGTTTCTTGTAAAAGTCCGTCAGCAATTAAGGCGACGGTGGGCGCGTGTGAATGACCGGGTAAATTTAATGTTGCGATTCTGGCTTCTCGGTACTCGTTCCTTCGACTAGATTTATCAGACGGGTCGTTTGGGGAGAAGCCCTTTGGTGAAGTGTACCCGACCTTCCCGCAGGGCTCGATGCGTTTCCCGTCTCATTCTTCCGCGCGTTATTATTGTATTCGCGTTTTCTACACTCCTCGATTTCGTGTCCCTTGTTTTTACAATAGCGACACCATTTGTTAAGGCGGTCATTTTGACGAAGAAGAGCATTATTAGAGTTCGCGTTATTATAGGTTTGCCGTCTGTCGTTGTAGGCTGGACGATCCTCTCTTTCTCGCGTTACAGGGGGTCTCGCGTAATTGTTACGCGATAAATTATTCGGATAACGCTCTCGAGAATAATTTCCATTGCGCGGAATAGTATCAGTTTGCGCCTGGCGTGTATATTCATTACGTGGGGGGTCCGGTTCGCGACGGTCGCGCGGCTTATTTCGATCTCTGTCCAGATCCTCTCTCTTTGCAAGTTCCTTTGCCCTTGCAAATGCCTCAAACGGTACGGAGAAAAGGCGTCTATCCATCTGCAGTATGTACTGAAGAGGTAGACCGTCACAGAATGATCGTGCCGTGAGTTCGTCGATTTCGAGAGCAATTTCGTCGTTCACATTTCCCGTTGTACGGCGCTTGGCATCTAGGATCGCGGATCTGAGTTCCTTAACACGACTAATGTAATCTAACATATGCTCGTGTGGTTTCAAGTACACCGTACTAAGTTCTCCTTTATATTGATCGATTGTTTTCGCGGAGCCAAAAGCGTTATTGAGTAGGTCTATTAATTGTACGACACTTTCGCAAGGTTCGTCCTCGACGGCGTAATAGGCGCGTCCACAAAGTTTAGTTTTTAGCAGAGCAGTGAGGTTCCGCTCCGAGGAAGGAGGAATGATTTCCCGAGCGCGACGACATGCTCGCGTGAATTGCCCTAGTGGTACGTTATATCCGTCGAAAAAAGGTACAGATTCCGTTGCTTCGCGAAATGAGACCTTGGGGAGTTGAGGCGACTCCATATGTGGGCCGGGTTGCCCGTTTGAATCGTCGAGGGACAATAAGGGTTGTCCAGAGAGCCGTAGAGACGGACTGGTCTCTCTGCGGAGACGAGCTACTTCCCGGCGCAATTCCTCCATTTCAGCGAGGATGCTATCTTTTAACGCCGTCATTTCTCGAGGAGCGGCGTCCTCCGACGTTTTTTGCATTATTTCTCTAAGGGTTTCCAACTCGCGCTCTCACTTATCCTGCTTTTTACGTTGGTCGGTTAGGTAGGCGGCTTCGTCTTTCAAACTATTTTCTTTAGACCTTAACGCGGCTTAAATTTGGTGCCTTGTGCACAGGTATTTAATTCTAACGAAAAAATTTTAGTTTCGTTTAGAATAACGCACTGTCATCCGCGATTTGGCTCTTATTGCCTATCTTATATATGTTAAATTTATATTTATATATTACAGAGCCTAGTTAAACTCTTAATTTATACACGCTGGCTTAAAGGCGTTTATTTACCAACATTAATATATATAACAGAGAAAAGTATAGAATCGAAAGGATCTGAATAGCTCAGTTGGAAGAGCAGTCGCCCGGCAAGCGAAAGGTCTCGGGGTCGATTCCCGATTCTGCGACTTTCGGATCTATATTTTTCTCTCGCACTTTATTTCTTTAGGGGGAATAGGGGATACATGGAATTAAAAATCTCTTGTAGAGATTATTCCAATTTTATATCTTGGCCGTGTCCAAGTAAAAATTTGGTGCCTTGTGCACAGGTATTTAATTCTAACGAAAAAATTTTAGTTTCGTTTAGAATAACGCACTGTCATCCTAGTCTTTAGTCTAGTCTGAGTTTCGGCTAACTCGGTTTCTCGTTGTTTTAGTTTCAACTGAATTTCAGCTAACTCTGCTTCGGAAAACTCTTTCCTCGTTCCCTCCTTTTCTACCGAATCTTCCCTTTCTCCTTGTTTCCGGCGCGTGTCAACCATAGCTCGGAAATTACGTATCCCACCGCTGTCACCAATTTTGTTACGTCCCGTTCGCAGTCGCGGCGTGTTATTCGCGAGTGTATGATTCGCGTTGCACGTACTCGAACTATTGCGCGAGACAACGTCGTATTACGGAAATTTTTCCGGGGATACCCACGACGAAGGGTTTTCCGACAAAGGTTGCACGATGCGGAGGAAAGGGAAAGAATGTGTTACCCTTAAAGTAGCAGTTACGGCGTGGAGCCTATCTGTAATTCTACAGTTATGATCGTGGTTCCGTCTTCTATCCTCGCCGGGACGCTATCTGGGTTACGCGAGTAGTCTTCGTATACAGACTCGCAAAGTTCGCATAAGTCACCCGCCCGTGAGAGGGTGAGGCGGTTGCTGCAAGTTCCGCAAACTATCCCAACTAATAATCCACCTATGGTTAGGCTATGTTTCCGGATCCGCGTCCAGAACAATTGAGAAGTTCGAGGTAACGCGGCGAAGCATGAAAGACAAAGAGCGGCTTTAGTTTCAAAATGGATGTACCCGATACCGACTTGACAGTAATACGGAGGCTCGAGAGGTATTAGGAGATTAACTCCTGGAAGAGGGGTTACACCTCTAAAGGGGATTGGGCACATCTATACCTGCCACGTTAGTTGTATTAAAAGATCATGCGTTGTTCGCTCGTAGATGGTTGATGAGACCGGACGTAGTCGAGAGGTCGGTAAATGTCGGTAAAGTGAGTCGATGTGGCTTCGATATAACGTCGGCAACTATCGGTAACGATCGTCGGTAAAGGCCGTCGGTATAAGCCGGTGGTAAATCGTTGGTAAGATCGTCGATAAAAGAACGTACGTCGGTATACTGTTGGTAAATCGAGAGTGTTCTTAATAGTTTATTGTTTAAATGACTACTTTGTTGTACGGATTTACGAAGTTATTTCTTGAGACACGAAAATTTTTAAAAGATTGAATTATTTGCGTTTTTCCGTGTTAGAAGTTCGAGAGTTGTACCGTGTGCAGTAGACGACCCTAGTTTTATAGCCTGACCCTTTTTTTTATAGCTTCCGCAGTGACGATGGAAAAGAGGAAAAATGCGTCGGAGATTTTTCTAGAATGTTCTCTTCCACGTGGTAAAACCGTCTCTGAATTTGCTAACACGCGCGATTCCTCAGGTTAACATGAATTTCACTTACCTTTAGTAGCACTTTCTTGATCGTGTCGGCTCGTACTTGGAGGTAGTGCGTGCGGCGAGGGTCGTTCACTGGGATGTTTGGCGGCGGCAGGCGTCGTGGTTGGAACGTTATTGGTATGCACTTCCACTGTAGGAGTTCGTCGCTCTTATTATTTTTAATGTTGAAAATGTCCTCGTATTCAGGATCGGCCTGATACTCCACTCCGAGAAATTGAGAGTATTCCTCGGTCGCTGATTCACGATAGAGTCGGTTTAGTTTTCGTAGTTGATTCTTCCTTCCCGCGCGTCGCGTCTTAGGCATATTGAATTTGATGCATCCTCTGAATGATTACTCAAATAAGGAGGGTTGGCGGACCTCACTATCAATTCCTTATTTTGGCAAATGCTGAGAATGTAAATTCTAACTGTGATGAGCGGTGGTCCGCTCCAAAACAGTTTAAATTATTCTGAATTCAAATGCCGTATGACAGATTTAAACGCTGTCGTATTTTATCACGGGAGTGGAAGTTTTGAGGAGTACTGAACACTAGTTTTCACACATGAATACACTGATTTATTCGTATAGTAGTACAGGATTTGAAACTAGAACTTAGAATTTAGACTTAGACTTAGAATTTAGATTTTAGAGTTAGGATATTATACTTAGAGTTAGAATTTTAGAATTAGAGTTAGAGTTTGGACTCAGAGTTAGAATTTAGAAGTGCGACTGTACTGTTCGGTGTCGCGCAGAGAACTGACGAAATTCGGGACTGTTCTGAGGTCCTTCGTTTCGGCGGCTCGAGCCTGCGGCGGCCTGGAGAGGGGGAACTCTCCGGAGTAGGGGCTCTCACCGTGGTGGGAGACCCTTAGGCGCTACGAAGCGCCACGCTTAGTTTCTAGGCGGAGTTAAGCGTCATGGCCGGCTTTGGCGCGTTTTTCAAATAATGTTTGATAGTTTTAGGATTTATTTCTTATAGATGGAAAAAAATTTACATACCCGGACATAGTAATGAAGCCGGACGTGACAGCCGAAAGGCCCGGGTAACCCGCTGAACCTCCTTCGTGCTAGGGATTGGGGCTTGCAATTGTTCCCCATGAACGAGGAATTCCCAGTAAGCGCGAGTCATAAGCTCGCGTTGATTACGTCCCTGCCCTTTGTACACACCGCCCGTCGCTACTACCGATTGAATGATTTAGTGAGGTCTTCGGACTGGTGCGCGGCAATGTCTCGGCATTACCGATGTTGCCGGGAAGATGACCAAACTTGCTCATTTAGAGGAAGTAAAAGTCGTAACAAGGTTTCCGTAGGTGAACCTGCGGAAGGATCATTAACGTTCCGGAGGTCCTGCTCTGCGTCGAGAGTCCTCTCTTTTGGGAGAGACGCGCGCTCGCAGCAGTCGGCGACAGAATGGACGCGCTGAAAAGGCGCTCTCAGAGAAAAAGAAAATAACGGATTTGACGGAATTTGTTGTTGTGTTTTGATATAACGACGGACGCCGTCGCGCCTCTCTGACCGAAAGTAGTCGGCAAGCAGAGCAGCGCGCCCGGCGGTGTTCGACGACGATTCGGAGCGAGACGCTTCGCGATCACGCTCGTGTGTGTGCCATTCTCCGGCCACACACACACACAGAGCGTCGATTCGGCGTTGAGCGCGAACCGGTGGTAACCTATGCCCGCGCACGCGTGTGTGCAGCACCCACGACGTTCGTCGACGCGCGCCCTCCCCGTTGTCGCGGGGCAGCGGTCAGCGTGCCGAGAACACACGGTGTGCGACCGCGAGTGCCGAGCGAGAGGACCCCCATATATTATTATAATATATATATATAACACAGAGAAGGGATCGATGATATTTCGACCAATCTGTCAACTGTGTCGGTCCGACGGTTTCTTCAAAGAGCTTCCGCCCCGGCTCTCCCGTTGCGGGAGAGACGCTCCGAACGAGAAACACACAACTCTATCTTTGTGCCGTAGCCTTCCCTGGCGGGAGGCGGCGGTCCGCGCGCGTCCTCGGACGCGCGCGGACAGGCTGATCGAAGAGCCACCACGATTATTCTCTCTCTCTCTCTCGTCCGAGAGAAGAGACCACGATGGTTGAACGAGAAGCGCGTTTCTTCGCGAAAGCAAAAATTTCGAACGATTACCCTGAACGGTGGATCACTTGGCTCGTGGGTCGATGAAGAACGCAGCTAATTGCGCGTCAACTTGTGAACTGCAGGACACATAAACATCGACATTTCGAACGCACATTGCGGTCCACGGATACAATTCCCGGACCACGCCTGGCTGAGGGTCGTTTTAGTACCCCTAAACTGCTTGCGTCCGAAAAGCGCGCACTTCCACGACGCGGGCGACCAGAAAATGGCGCGCGCGTCGCCTGTGCCCTGTGCAACGCTTACAATGGGCGTACGAGCAATCGTTGGACGTTCGCCCGAGGTGTCTGTGCCGCGCCGACCGGCCGCGGTGCAAATCCTGGCGTCGTCTGAAATGACACACCGAAATAATAATAATGAGGAGGAGAAGCGCACAAGCGTGTAAAACGTAGGCGAACGCGCGCCCAGAGAATGCTGCGCGAATTAAGAGGGGAAGCGTGTTTGTGTATCCAAGTCATGTGTGTACGCGAGAGCCGAGGAAAAATGGGATGAGAGTAAGAGCGCGCGCAAAGGGAGCAACAAACGGCCAATAAAAGGGTCAGGACGGTAAATGGCACCGCTTTCGCTAGAGCGGCGCGTGCGTCGTTGTCTCCCGAAAGTAGGTAGCGCTTGTCTCACCGTCTCTCCTCTCCGTACATCACACAGACTGACCGGATTGCTTTCGCACTCTGTGCCGCGTCTCTCGGTACGATAGCGCTCGCGCGTCTTATGCCGAGGCGCCCTTGCCCGCACACATAACGGTATTACGGAGAAATATACGGCGCGTCGTCGTCCGGCGGAGAGAGCATTCGTAATCCTTTACCTCTTTACGGAGAAGGGTTTTGAATCGCGAGCCGACCGCGTGTCCGAGTCCACGAAATTTTCGTAAAGCGAAAAAAGGGGACCGGCGCGCCGCGTCGTGTACTCGTCGAATCGATTCCGCCCGAATTTTGTATATAAAAGAGAAGGGGGAGCCGAGAATCTCGAACCCCGCGATATATCGTCTCCATTACCACCAACAAGTGTGTGTGCGGTTAGCGCCCCGGCGATTTGCCTTCTCGCGTATTTCGTGTGCTGCCGCTGCTGCTCTCTCGTTCGACGCTCTCTCTCTTTCGCTCTTATAATATATATTATAGAGGAGAGACGACGATGAGCGACGCGGAGGAGGCAAACGGCTACGAAAGCTCACTATGCGACGACCTCAGAGCAGGCGAGATTACCCGCTGAATTTAAGCATATTATTAAGCGGAGGAAAAGAAACTAACCAGGATTTCCTTAGTAGCGGCGAGCGAACAGGAAAGAGCCCAGCACCGAATCCCGCGGTTCCGCCGCAGGGAAATGTGGTGTTTGGGAGGATCCGCTTATCCCGAGGTGCCGCGTCGCGTCCAAGTCCATCTTGAATGGGGCCACTTACCCGTAGAGGGTGCCAGGCCCGTAGCGATCGGTGCGCGCCTCGGGAGGATCTCTCCTTAGAGTCGGGTTGCTTGAGAGTGCAGCTCTAAGTGGGTGGTAAACTCCATCTAAGGCTAAATACGACCACGAGACCGATAGCGAACAAGTACCGTGAGGGAAAGTTGAAAAGAACTTTGAAGAGAGAGTTCAAGAGTACGTGAAACCGTTGAAAGGTAAACCTAAGAAACCCAAAAGATCGAACGGGGAGATTCATCGTCAGCGGCGCTGGCTTCGCGTCGGTCGGCGATGTCCCGCGGAGTCCTTGCGGCTCGCGCGCGGGCACGCTACCGTGCGCCGATGTCCGGCGTTCGTCGTCGTGCACTTCTCCCCAAGTAGAACGTCGCGACCCGCTGGGTGTCGGTCTACGGCCCGGGTGCGGTGTCTGTCGCGTCGCCGGTAAAACGGCACGCGACAAACCCTCGGTCGCCCGGCCGGCTGCTCGGCGGTACGCGCAAGGTATCAGGCCGCACTATTCGCGGTGCGTCGAGACCGTCGCAAGCGGGCACCACGGTACTCGGAGGTTACGGACTTCGCGCCGTCCCCGGTCCTGGCCCGCTGTTGGTTACAGTACGGTACACCTTCGACAGGCCTACGAACGTCTCCCGCGGTTTCGCGGGAGACCGATACCGGTCGGCGACGCTACTGCTTTGGGTACTCTTAGGACCAGTCTTGAAACACGGACCAAGGAGTCTAACATGTACGCGAGTCATTGGGACTTGTCGCGAGACCTAAAGCCGTAATGAAAGTGAAGGTCGGCCCTGGCCTTCGACCTAGGGAGGATGGGCCGCGTCGCGATGCGGCCTCGCACTCCCGGGGCGTCTCGTTCTCATCGCGAGAAGAGGCGCACCCAGAGCGTACACGTTGGGACCCAAAAGATGGTGAACTATGCCTGGTCAGGACGAAGTCAGGGGAAACCCTGATGGAGGTCCGTAGCGATTCTGACGTGCAAATCGATCGTCGGAACTGGGTATAGGGGCGAAAGACTAATCGAACCATCTAGTAGCTGGTTCCCTCCGAAGTTTCCCTCAGGATAGCTGGCACTCGGCCGTTCCGCACGGAACGCGCGCGAGTCTCATCTGGTAAAGCGAATGATTAGAGGCCATGGGGCCGAAACGACCTCAACCTATTCTCAAACTTTAAATGGGTGAGATCTCTGGCTTTCTTGAATTATGAAGCCACGAGCATCTTCGGATCAGAGTGCCAAGTGGGCCATTTTTGTTAAGCAGAACTGGCGCTGTGGGATGACCCAAACGCAGAGTTAAGGCGCCCAACTCGACGCTCATGGGACACCATGAAAGGCGTTGGTTGCTTAAGACAGCAGGACGGTGGCCATGGAAGTCGGAATCCGCTAAGGAGTGTGTAACAACTCACCTGCCGAAGCCACTAGCCCTGAAAATGAATGGCGCTGAAGCGTCGAGCCTATACTCTGCCGTCAGCGGCAAGTGGGGCGGCAACCGGGAGCGGGCGTTAGTCTTCTCTCGCGTCGTCACGAAGCCCTGACGAGTAGGAGGGTCGCAACGGTGAGCGCAGAAGGGTCTGGGCGCGAGCCTGCCTGAAGCCGCCGTCGGTGCAGATCTTGGTGGTAGTAGCAAATACTCCAGCGAGGCCCTGGAGGACTGACGTGGAGAAGGGTTTCGTGTGAACAGCCGTTGCACACGAGTCAGTCGATCCTAAGCCCTAGGAGAAATCCTATGTCAATGACGGCGTACAATATACTCGAGTGTCGAGAAATAATAATAAATATTATACGAAAGACACACGCCCGTCGGGCGAAAGGGAATCCGGTTCCTATTCCGGAACCCGGCAGCGGAACCGCATACAATTGGGGCCCTCGTAAGAGTGTTCGTCGGGGTAACCCAAAATGACCTGGAGACGCCGTCGGGAGATCCGGGAAGAGTTTTCTTTTCTGTATAAGCTTTCGAATTCCCTGGAAACCTCTAGCAGGGAGATAGGGTTTGGAACGCGAAGAGCACCGCAGTTGCGGCAGTGTCCGGATCTTTCCCTCGGACCTTGAAAATCCAGGAGAGGGCCACGTGGAGGTGTCGCGCCGGTTCGTACCCATATCCGCAGCAGGTCTCCAAGGTAAAGTGCCTCTAGTCGATAGAATAATGTAGGTAAGGGAAGTCGGCAAATTGGATCCGTAACTTCGGAATAAGGATTGGCTCTGAGGAGCGGGGCGTGTCGGGCTTGGTCGGGAAGCGGGTCTGGCTGACGTGCCGGGCCTGGGCGAGGTGAACGGTCGGCGTTCTCGCGCCGGTCCCGGGATCCGAGCTCGGTCCCGTGCCTTGGCCTCCCGCGGATCTTCCTTGCTGCGAGGCTTCCGTGGCGGCGCGAGCCGTCGTGGTCGTCCTCTTCGGCCGCCATTCAACGCTCAGCTCAGAACTGGCACGGACTAGAAGAATCCGACTGTCTAATTAAAACAAAGCATTGCGATGGCCCTCGCGGGTGTTGACGCAATGTCATTTCTGCCCAGTGCTCTGAATGTCAACGTGAAGAAATTCAAGCAAGCGCGGGTAAACGGGCGACCGATCACAGTTTACCCATAAAACGACAGTGGAAGGATAAAGCGATCCCAGGTTCTGGGCAAAGCGTCCGGCCCTGTCGTAACGGCGATCGGCAACGTAGCCTAATAGCGAGGTACGCGACGGTGACCCGTTCTCTGGGACGTTCTCACATACCCCGTCCACCGGCCGGAACCCCTTTTGGCGCCTGTCGAAGATGTCGAGGGCTGCCAATCTCTTTGCCAATATCTTGTGGAAGTGTCTTATTATAACGGATCCTATGCTGAGAGGTCGGTACTTCGTCGGACCTGGCCGATCGGACATACCCCCCTTCTCAAGGAATACCATTCTGGTTGTGGCGATCGATGAGGGGATCGTCTCTGCCAGGAGCAGCAGATTGAACAGAAGCGCACGAAGAATCGCAGGAACAGCGTTCCACATCCTCGGCGTAATCTGGTCCAATCCGGGCGCAGTGCCAGTCCTTACGGAAATCCTGTTCACTTCTGCAGGTGTTATAGGATCCCAGAGCAAAGTCTTATCCGCCACAGGAACTGGATCCGTGGCAGCGCCATCGCCGAGACCTTCGAGGTGAATCCCTCTCGGGCCCGACGTACGGTTCCGGCCAGCACTCGCAGCCTGTGCCGCTTCCCCAAACGACTCACGCAAGTCCGTCATGTCTCCATCCGCACCGCTGGAGGCCTCCATAATGGGGCGCCAGCAGTTAAGGAATTCGACAGCAGACGGCCTCTCGCGCACCGAGTCGCCCTCGAGGATACGCGACAAACAGGACTTCTTGTTCTTTCTGTAGAGGGATTGCACAATTGCATACTCCCTCTTTCTCTTCTGCTCCTTGCTCTCTCGTTTAACTGGAGGACAGTGCTTCTTTGCCGAAACGCGTTGCGGAGGGCGCACTTGTAGCGGCCGAGGGAAGATCATGCCCAGCCATCTCTCGATAGCCAAGACGTCGACCCTCCCCGCCGTCAGAGCATCTTTTGCCGTGCCAGCAAAAGTATCAGCCTTGTAGCTACGGAACGCCGCACTCTGCTCTACGAGTGATTGTATCTTGTCCCGCAGTTTCTGAGAACTTTGTTCAGGGGGAGGCTGATGTGCGCTTTGATCGTCAGTACTAGCCTCAATGGCCGCAGGAATGGTGTCGGCTCGTGTCATCACCGCACCATCCCTATCGCCCTCATCGATCACAATCGCGCGACGCGATTAGATCTCTTGGCAGAAGTCTCTAACCATCACTCGGTAAGGCTCCTGCCGCCGTTTACCCTTGATGGCTTCGAGACTCCTATTGGGGAACCTTGTCTCCAGATACTGGTTAATGAAAGGTTCCCCGGCTAAGATGCCTTTAGCCTCAGCGCGTGCCATGAATATAGTTTTTTCCACTGACCATCTGGCCTTTACGCGGTCAACATTGATAGCACTGTTGGCTTGTAGTGGTTGTGCACGTACTTTGTGGACACCAAGACCACGCATGTTTTGGAATCTTGCCGAACAATGCTCACAGTTGACCATCTCCTCCTCTAGGCTGTCCGCTTCAGCCTGGCTGGTCCTTATAGTGATTCGCGACGGACCAACTGCGACCCCGTCAGGGTCCTCCGCACTTCTCGCGCGCTCACTCAAGCGAGCACTCGCACGCAGACCCCGGGCCATCCGAGAACCCGGGACATCAGAATCATTCTTAGCTTTATTCATAATTTACTGCGTGTAGGGGGGCAAACGGATTGACAACCGAAAGCCCCCCAAAAAACCCCGGTCTTTCTTGGCCCCACAACTCACCATGACCGTAGGCGCATGGGCCGAAGCCCTTAGGGGCGCACTTCGCTGTACACTCGCTTAGTCGACACCTACCAAGTCTAAACTTCCAAAGTAGGCCGTTTCCGGGAGCACCACGAGGAGGTGGAGGTACAACTTGGACGTGAGAGGCTGAAGGTCCTTACTAGAGGACTTCGTTGGCGCATCACGAACCAACCACGACTCTCTCTAAGTACCATCGCGGCGTGTTGCTTTCGCCGGGCGAGCGACAAATACTTCCAAGTTCGCTCGCGGCGTGTTGCTTTCGCCGGGCGAACGAGAAATTCTTCCAAGTCCGTTCGCGGCGTGTTGCTTTCGCCGGGCAAGTGAGAAATTTTTCCAAGTCCGTTCGCGGCGTGTTGCTTTCGCCGGGCGAGCGACAAATTCTTCCAAGTTCGCTCGCGGCGTGTTGCTTTCGCCGGGCGAGCGAGAAATTCTTCCATGTTCGTTCGCGGCGTGTTGCTTTCGCCGGGCGAGCGAGAAATTCATCCAAGTCCGTTCGGGGCGTGTTGCTTTCGCCGTGCGAGCGACAAATTCTTCCAAGTCCGTTCGCGGCGTGTTGCTTTCGTTGGCGGGCGACACCTCCGGCGTCACGCGCCGCCCGTACCACAAGTCCGATCGCGGCGTGTTGCTTTCGTTGGCGGGCGACACCTCCGGCCGCACAAGCCGCTTTTTCCAAGTTCGCTCGCGGCGTGTTGCTTTCGCCGGGCGAGCGACAAATACTTCCAAGTTCGCTCGCGGCGTGTTGCTTTCGCCGGGCGAACGAGAAATTCTTCCAAGTCCGTTCGCGGCGTGTTGCTTTCGCCGGGCGAGCAAGAAATTCTTCCAAGTCCGTTCGCGGCGTGTTGCTTTCGCCGGGCAAGCGAGAAATTCTTCCAAATCCGTTCGCGGCGTGTTGCTTTCGCCGGGCGACCGAGAAATTCATCCCAGTCCGTTCGCGGCGTGTTGCTTTCGCCGGGCGAGCGACAAATTCTTCCAAGTTTGCTCGCGGCGTGTTGCTTTCGCCGGGCGAGCGAGAAATTCTTCCAAGTCCGTTCGCGGCGTGTTGCTTACGCCGGGCGAGCGAGAAATTCTTCCAAATCCGTTCGCGGCGTGTTGCTTTCGCCGGGCGAGCGAGAAATTCATCCAAGTCCGTTCGCGGCGTGTTGCTTTCGCCGGGCGAGCGACAAATTCTTCCAAGTTCGTTCGCGGCGTGTTGCTTTCGTTGGCGGGCGACACCTCCGGCGGCACGCGCCGCCCGTACCACAAGTCCGATCGCGGCGTGTTGCTTTCGTTGGCGGGCGACACCTCCGGACGCACAAGCCGCTTTTTCCAAGTTCGCTCGCGGCGTGTTGCTTTCGCCGGGCGAGCGACAAATTCTTCCAAGTTCGCTCGCGGCGTGTTGCTTACGCCGGGCGAGCGAGAAATTTTTTCAATTCCGTTCGCGGCGTGTTGCTTTCGCCGGGCGAGCGAGAAATTCATCCAAGTCCGTTCGCGGCGTGTTGCTTTCGCCCGGCGAGCGAGAAATTCATCCAAGTCCGTTCGCGGCGTGTTGCTTTCGCCGGGCGAGCGACAAATCCTTCAAGTTCGCTCGCAGCGTGTTGCTTTCGCCGGGCGAGCGAGAAATTCATCCAAGTCCGTTCGGGGCGTGTTGCTTTCGCCGGGCGAGCGAGAAATTCTTCCAAGTCCGTTCGCGGCGTGTTGCTTTCGCCAGGCGAGCGAGAAATTCTTCCAAATCCGTTCGCGGCGTGTTGCTTTCGCCGGGCGAGCGAGAAATTCATCCAAGTCCGTTCGCGGCGTGTTGCTTTCGCCGGGCGAGCGTCAAATTCTTCCAAGTTCGCTCGCGGCGTGTTGCTTTCGCCGGGCGAGCGAGAAATTCTTCCAAGTCCGTTCGCGGCGTGTTGCTTTCGCCGGGCGAGCGACAAATTTTTCCAAATTCGCTCGCGGCGTGTTGCTTTCGCCGGGCGAGCGAGAAATTCTTCCAAGTCCGTTCGCGGCGTGTTGCTTTCGCCGGGCGAGCGAGAAATTCATCCAAGTCCGTTCGTTCGCGGCGTGTTGCTTTCGCCGGGTGAGCGAGAAATTCATCCAAGTCCGTTCGCGGCGTGTTTCTTTCGCCGGGCGAGCGAGAAATTCTTCCAAATCCGTTCGCGGCGTGTTGCTTTCGCCGGGCGAGCGAGAAATTCTTCCAAGTCCGTTCGCGGCGTGTTGCTTTCGCCGGGCGAGCGAGAAATTCTTCCAAATCCGTTCGCGGCGTGTTGCTTTCGTTGGCGGGCGACACCTCCGGCCGCACAAGCCGCATTTTTAAAGTTCGCTCGCGGCGTGTTGCTTTCGCCGGGCGAGCGACAAATTCTTCCAAGTCCGTTCGCGGCGTGTTGCTTTCGCCGGGCGAGCGACAAATTCTTCCAAGTTCGCTCGCGGCGTGTTGCTTTCGCCGGGCGAGCGAGAAATTCTTCCAAGTCCGTTAGCGGCGTGTTGCTTTCGCCGGGCGAGCGAGAAATTCTTCCAAGTCCGTTCGCGGCGTGCTTTCGCCGGGCGAGCGAGAAATTCTTCCATGTCCGTTCGCGGCGTGTTGCTTTCGCCGGGCGAGCGAGAAATTCTTCCAAGTCCGTTCGCGGCGTGTTGCTTTCGTTGGCGGGCGACACCTCCGGCGGCACACGCCGCCCGTACCCCAAGTCCGATCGCGGCGTGTTGCATTCGTTGGCGGGCGACACCTCCGGCCGCACAAGCCGCTTTTTCCAAGTTCGCTCGCGGCGTGTTGCTTTCGCCGGGCGAGCGACAAATTCTTCCAAGTTCGCTCGCGGCGTGTTGCTTTCGCCGGGCGAGCGAGAAATTCTTCCAAGTCCGTTCGCGGCGTGTTGCTTTCGCCGGGCGAGCGAGAAATTCTTCCAAGTCCGTTCGCGGCGTGTTGCTTTCGCCTCGCCGGGCAAGCGACAAATTCTTCCAAGTTCGTTCGCGGCGTGTTGCTTTCGTTGGCGGGCTACACCTCCGGCGGCACGCGCCGCCCGTACCACAAGTCCGATCGCGGCGTGTTGCTTTCGTTGGCGGGCGACACCTCCGGCCGCACAAGCCGCTTTTTCCAAGTTCGCTCGCGGCGTGTTGCTTTCGCCGGGCGAGCGACAAATTCTTCCAAGTTCGCTCGCGGCGTGTTGCTTACGCCGGGCGAGCGAGAAATTCTTTCAATTCCGTTCGCGGCGTGTTGCTTTCGCCGGGCGAGCGAGAAATTCATCCAAGTCCGTTCGCGGCGTGTTGCTTTCGCCCGGCGAGCGAGAAATTCATCCAAGTCCGTTCGCGGCGTGTTGCTTTCGCCGGGCGAGCGACAAATCCTTCAAGTTCGCTCGCAGCGTGTTGCTTTCGCCGGGCGAGCGAGGAATTCATCCAAGTCCGTTCGGGGCGGGGGCGTGTTGCTTTCGCCGGGCGAGCGAGAAATTCTTCCAAGTCCGTTCGCGGCGTGTTGCTTTCGCCAGGCGAGCGAGAAATTCTTCCAAATCCGTTCGCGGCGTGTTGCTTTCGCCGGGCGAGCGAGAAATTCATCCAAGTCCGTTTGCGGCGTGTTGCTTTCGCCGGGCGAGCGTCAAATTCTTCCAAGTTCGCTCGCGGCGTGTTGCTTTCGCCGGGCGAGCGAGAAATTCTTCCAAGTCCGTTCGCGGCGTGTTGCTTTCGCCGGGCGAGCGACAAATTTTTCCAAGTTCGCTCGCGGCGTGTTGCTTTCGCCGGGCGAGCGAGAAATTCTTCCAAGTCCGTTCGCGGCGTGTTGCTTTCGCCGGGCGAGCGAGAAATTCATCCAAGTCCGTTCGCGGCGTGTTGCTTTCGCCGGGTGAGCGAGAAATTCATCCAAGTCCGTTCGCGGCGTGTTTCTTTCGCCGGGCGAGCGAGCGAGAAATTCTTCCAAATCCGTTCGCGGCGTGTTGCTTTCGCCGGGCGAGCGAGAAATTCTTCCAAGTCCGTTCGCGGCGTGTTGCTTTCGCCGGGCGAGCGAGAAATTCTTCCAAATCCGTTCGCGGCGTGTTGCTTTCGTTGGCGGGCGACACCTCCGGCGGCACGCGCCGCCCGTACCCCAAGTCCGATCGCGGCGTGTTGCTTTCGTAGGCGGGCGACACCTCCGGCCGCACAAGTCGCTTTTTCCAAGTTCGCTCGCGGCGTGTTGCTTTCGCCGGGCGAGCGACAAATTCTTCCAAGTTCGCTCGCGGCGTGTTGCTTTCGCCGGGCGAGCGAGAAATTCTTCCAAGTCCGTTCGCGGCGTGTTGCTTTCGCCGGGCGAGCGAGAAATTCATCCAAGTCCGTTCGCGGCGTGTTGCTTTCACCGGGCGAGCGACAAATTCTTCCAAGTTAAGTTCGCTCGCGGCGTGTTGCTTTCGCCGGGCGAGCGAGAAATTCTTCCAAGTCCGTTCGCGGCGTGTTGCTTTCGCCGGGCGAGCGAGAAATTTTTCCAAGTCCGTTCGCGGCGTGTTGCTTTCGCCGGGCGAGCGACAAATTCTTCCAAGTTCGCTCGCGGCGTGTTGCTTTTCCCGGGCGAGCGAGAAATTCTTCCAAGTCCGTTCGCGGCGTGTTGCTTTCGCCGGGCGAGCGAGAAATTCATCCAAGTCCGTTCGCGGCGTGTTGCTTTCGCCGGGTGAGCGAGAAATTCATCCAAGTCCGTTCGCGGCGTGTTGCTTTCGCCGGGCGAGCGACAAATTCTTCCAAGTTCGTTCGCGGCGTGTTGCTTTCGTTGGCGGGCGACACCTCCGGCGGCACGCGCCGCCCGTACCACAAGTCCGATCGCGGCGTGTTGCTTTCGTTGGCGGGCGACACCTCCGGACGCACGCACAAGCCGCTTTTTCCAAGTTCGCTCGCGGCGTGTTGCTTTCGCCGGGCGAGCGACAAATTCTTCCAAGTTCGCTCGCGGCGTGTTGCTTACGCCGGGCGAGCGAGAAATTTTTTCAATTCCGTTCGCGGCGTGTTGCTTTCGCCGGGCGAGCGAGAAATTCATCCAAGTCCGTTCGCGGCGTGTTGCTTTCGCCCGGCGAGCGAGAAATTCATCCAAGTCTGTTCGCGGCGTGTTGCTTTCGCCGGGCGAGCGACAAATCCTTCAAGTTCGCTCGCAGCGTGTTGCTTTCGCCGGGCGAGCGAGAAATTCATCCAAGTCCGTTCGGGGCGTGTTGCTTTCGCCGGGCGAGCGAGAAATTCTTCCAAGTCCGTTCGCGGCGTGTTGCTTTCGCCAGGCGAGCGAGAAATTCTTCCAAATCCGTTCGCGGCGTGTTGCTTTCGCCGGGCGAGCGAGAAATTCATCCAAGTCCGTTCGCGGCGTGCGTGTTGCTTTCGCCGGGCGAGCGTCAAATTCTTCCAAGTTCGCTCGCGGCGTGTTGCTTTCGCCGGGCGAGCGAGAAATTCTTCCAAGTCCGTTCGCGGCGTGTTGCTTTCGCCGGGCGAGCGACAAATTTTTCCAAATTCGCTCGCGGCGTGTTGCTTTCGCCGGGCGAGCGAGAAATTCTTCCAAGTCCGTTCGCGGCGTGTTGCTTTCGCCGGGCGAGCGAGAAATTCATCCAAGTCCGTTCGCGGCGTGTTGCTTTCGCCGGGTGAGCGAGAAATTCATCCAAGTCCGTTCGCGGCGTGTTTCTTTCGCCGGGCGAGCGAGAAATTCTTCCAAATCCGTTTGCGGCGTGTTGCTTTCGCCGGGCGAGCGAGAAATTCTTCCAAGTCCGTTCGCGGCGTGTTGCTTTCGCCGGGCGAGCGAGAAATTCTTCCAAATCCGTTCGCGGCGTGTTGCTTTCGTTGGCGGGCGACACCCACCTCCGGCCGCACAAGCCGCATTTTTAAAGTTCGCTCGCGGCGTGTTGCTTTCGCCGGGCGAGCGACAAATTCTTCCAAGTCCGTTCGCGGCGTGTTGCTTTCGCCGGGCGAGCGACAAATTCTTCCAAGTTCGCTCGCGGCGTGTTGCTTTCGCCGGGCGAGCGAGAAATTCTTCCAAGTCCGTTAGCGGCGTGTTGCTTTCGCCGGGCGAGCGAGAAATTCTTCCAAGTCCGTTCGCGGCGTGTTGCTTTCGCCGGGCGAGCGAGAAATTCTTCCATGTCCGTTCGCGGCGTGTTGCTTTCGCCGGGCGAGCGAGAAATTCTTCCAAGTCCGTTCGCGGCGTGTTGCTTTCGTTGGCGGGCGACACCTCCGGCGGCACACGCCGCCCGTACCCCAAGTCCGATCGCGGCGTGTTGCATGTTGCATTCGTTGGCGGGCGACACCTCCGGCCGCACAAGCCGCTTTTTCCAAGTTCGCTCGCGGCGTGTTGCTTTCGCCGGGCGAGCGACAAATTCTTCCAAGTTCGCTCGCGGCGTGTTGCTTTCGCCGGGCGAGCGAGAAATTCTTCCAAGTCCGTTCGCGGCGTGTTGCTTTCGCCGGGCGAGCGAGAAATTCTTCCAAGTCCGTTCGCGGCGTGTTGCTTTCGCCGGGCGAGCGACAAATTCTTCCAAGTTCGTTCGCGGCGTGTTGCTTTCGTTGGCGGGCTACACCTCCGGCGGCACGCGCCGCCCGTACCACAAGTCCGATCGCGGCGTGTTGCTTTCGTTGGCGGGCGACACCTCCGGCCGCACAAGCCGCTTTTTCCAAGTTCGCTCGCGGACTG
>NW_028190271.1:0-64763 GCF_048542155.1 Nylanderia fulva | reverse complement strand
AGTTGGGGCATGTGAGGCTGTTGCTAGCGCGATCGAATGGAAATTCTCTCGCATTCGTTACAGGGATGCAATAGTGGAGAATTTGCGTATATTTGATATCGACGTTGCGATGAGCCTCGTCAATCGAGCGAACATTATTCGATGCTGAATCGAGCTCGAAACATACGACGTAACGTTGATTGGATCACATAAGGGAACGTCGCTGATGAGAGACTTATGAGCTTGTGTCGTTTATCTTGTGAAATGTACTGTTAGTGGCCCGAACTATGAAAAGTATAAACATGTTGTTGGGAGAGTCATTGTTCAGATAATTTGAATAGCGTGACGTGCTCGTAAAGTCCTTTCACGTCGGAGATAGTACTAGCTGTTTCTAGATGATCTCCTATGTCGATCTCCACGTAACTCGACGATCAACTTGATGCCGATTCGAGGAATTGAATTCCTGTCGTCAATGCGTATCGTCTTCTAGTATACGAACCGCACGAGCTCCAGCAAAACGCTGTAAAATTAGAAAGAGAACATTAAAACAATAGGAAAAGAAATTTATACTCATAAAAAATATAAAATAGAAAATAGAAAATAGAAAAATATAAAAATATATCTCTTTTCACTGCCTGCCGGCGTCCTCCGGACGTTGGCGATCACTTGTCATGTGGATTCTATCCACGCCATACGAAGCAGCTCCTCCGCGCTGCTCATCCCAGTCATGCTCTAATATTTTAAGCCACAAGAAGGTTTCTCCTTACGATACACAGTCGGCACTAATGCCTTCCTTTTAATATCAATGGAGGAAAGCGGTATGTCTCCTCTCAAGACATACCAGATATTCGTTTTCTGCATTGACGTACTAGCAGCTCTCGTCGCGCACCTGATCTCCTCCAAACACGCATTTGTGACTCTGTCAACCCAGGAGATCCCAGCATTAAGTCTCATGACCCAATTTCCAAAGGGCTTCAGACGGTTCAGCGTACTCGTTTGAGGGTCCACGCCTACCAACCGTATACAATACCGACAACATAACACTGACCATTATCCGTCGTAGCCTCAGATTAAGGTTGTCTTCGCAAAAGAGAGAACCTCATCTTATTAAAAACGCCGCGAGCAATCTCTATCTATGCCTAACCTCCCGGTCGGAGTCAAGGTCATGGTAATTCAAGGCATCCCCAAGTACATGATCGACGCGACACGCTCTATCCTTACATCATCAAGGTGCAGTAGAACTCTCAGGCATCGCAGCTGAAGACATCACTTCGTCTTGTGTGTGTGGATATTAATCCATCTTTGTCCAGTTCTGAGAATCTATGTAGAAGAAGTTGAAGATTCCCTATGATATCGGCGTACTGACGTGTCGTCTGCCGTATTTTATGGTGTTGATATATATCCATTTACTTGAGTCCGAGCTTGTGTCACCTATTAGTTTCCTGAGATATGTCGGCGTAGGATTGAACAAAAGGGAGGAAAGATACACCCTGTCTAACACCTCTTTGTATGTCCACCTTGGGAGGTTGTCAAGTTTCACAATCCTTATTTTGTTTTTTGCTGCCAGTATAGGTTTTTTATCACCCCGGACATCCTTTTCATTCCCTCCATACTGACGGAGAAGGAGTTTGTTAGCGGACCGGTCGAACGCCTTCTCGTAAATCATGAAACAGGCAAAGACATCTCTCTGTGTCTCGGCTTTGGTAGGAGGACATTTGTCCAAAAATCGCTTTACGTGTGCCGAAGCACTCTGAACCAAATTGCGAGTCATCCAGTTCCATTCAACTTTGACGTATGCGAGCTGGATTTACGGAGGAATGTTTTAAACATATGCGCTCATGAGGCTGCTCAGCGGGACATTGCGCACCTTTGGCCTCTGCTCTGGGGAATGTACAACGTGATATCAGCCATTCTTCTGTATTACCCCGGATCGGTATTATCCTATGGAACAGTCATAGTATCGTCGCTATGTTGTCTCGCTATCAATTTTATTAATCCATTGGATCTCATCGACCGCGGCTTTCCCACTCCTGGCGGATGTGATGGCATGCAGCAGTCCGATTTGAGTATGACAGGGCCTCCGGCTCCTCCGCTCCAGCTGGATGTCAGATCGGGCGTCCTCAAAAAGCCCGGCCACATACTCTTGCGGGGGGGTCAAGTACTTTTTAATCTCGCGCTCTCTCCTAAGATGGACCTTGTTCTGCTCATCGCAGTATAGACACGGGTACACGTCTTTTATATAACCCGCCACTTCCTTCACCTTTCGTGATATTAAACGAAGTCATGCCTCCGATATAAGCACTCTAGTCTTCGCACGTCGTTTCATTCCAGTTTTGCTTGCTATTCAGGATTCCCTTTTGATCAGGGTTTGAACCCTCCGGTATCCCCTGTCTATTTTTTAGCAGCGCCGCTCTCCATTAGGTCATGACTTGCCATCGTATCACGATTCTTCTTTGTATGTCTTGATGGTTTCAGAGTTGTTCGCGAGGCTCAAGGAGAGCCCGCTGTCCGTAACCCCAAGCGGATTTAGTCAGTGGGGTTTACTTCCTTTATTCGCTTAGTTTTCTATTGAGGTCAAATGGTAGCACTTTGCTCTCGTTTCAATGTTCGCCCGTTTAGAGAATCGATCCCTTTTGCTGGCAGGACCACTCCTGCACACTTCCAGCCTTAGCGTCAGGTCGTGACAAACGGGTTATGGTCCGATCCAATATCTGCTCCGGGGTACGCATTGATACTCCTTTTACCATGTTCTGAAGCGTTTAATTGAGTCAGGGACCAGTACTCAATTGGTTCCTCACAGGCTCGGATACTCCCCCATCGAGAGGCGATTTCTAGGTGTAGAGGCGACGTTTTGGTTATTTTTACCATGGATTGGTCACTACCATTCTGTCTCCGGACAGAATAGAAAAAGACTATTTTTTTGTTTTTTGTTTTTTTCGCCTCTCTCGTGAATCTCCCTAAGCAGTGATCACCAACGATATCGGTTCTTCTCCCTGGCCTATTTTGGCATAAAGTCCCATGGACTAGGTTGACGTGTGCACTTGTAGGCCTGAAGTGTGTCCCTGAAGTGTCATACCAGACGTGCCACATCGTATCGTATCTTTTTTCGGAGGTAGGAGCGTAGATCTGTATAAGATTAATATAAATGGATTCCCATTGCAGGTTGGAGCAGCATGACTCGTCCCGAGATGCGGTACCGAATCCTTTCACATATTTGACAAACTCTGAGTCAACCAGAATCCAACTCCATGCTGTGCGACGGTCGTCTTCACACTACCCGAGAAGTAAAGGGTCCCCTTCGTGGGCCATGTGCCTACTTCGGCCATCTTAGCTTCACTTATGCCACAAAACTATTTTCATCCTTTTCATTCTTTGATTGCATTGCTGAGTTTAACCGAGACGAAAAGACTTCTAACGCTGTTCCCAAGTGATATACGCAGAATTGGACTTTTTTTACTTTTATTTTGAGCCGGGAGATTCTTTCGCACCCCTTGCCATCTAGGGATGCCCGGGGACTAGGGGCTGTTTTTATTAGTTTCATCGCCATAGGATATCCTGCGAAAATTAAATACACGAGTGGTTTCCCGTTGCCGTATTCAGTATCCTTTCAGCCGCTCCAACATGAGAGCCGACGCTGTGTTCGTTAGCGCCCGTAGGGTCAGGACGCTACTAATCTCGCATATCTGACTACCCTCACTTAGTTAGGCTGAAAGTTTCATGCAAGCTTATCAGGGTGTGGCGCTTGGAGCCATAAGTGAGGAGTGGGTACCCGTGAGGACTCAGACACCAACAACCATCTATCTTGATGCGACCGTTGTGGTAGAAGGGTAGTCTACATCTACGGTGTATCCCCACACACCCCATAAAAATATATAAAATATATAAAATAGAAAAAGTTATACTTAATCGTTCGCAGTGTTTCTCGCCGTTTCATCACGTCTCGGCCGTTAGGTAATTAATGCTGACTTCTTTGAACGAGCGTATTAAAAAGTGAACCATAGTCAGAACAGTCGACGAAAGACTGATCGTATAAAAGATAATAATAGAGTAATACTCATTTTTAAAATAATTAGGAAGAAGGGGTAATCGAATTCCTAGAAATATATATCGGAGGGGGAATAAAAAGAAATATTTAAAAGTAGTGGGATGATAAAAAATTAAATAGTAGAAAAAAGGATTCTTAGAAATATATATCTGGAGGGGAACAAAGAGAAATATAAAATATAGAGAAGGGGTAAAACAAATCTTAGAAATATATATCTGGGAGGGAGAGAAATAACAAAGAAAATAGTATGTAAACAATATGTTTATTCAAAAAAACGGATGATCGTCGGATCCAAGCTGGATTCTGCGGCCGACCACAATTTCAAATATTTTAATGACATTTTGTAACGCGCAATTTTGTACATGTTATTACCACCGTAGAGTATATGTGGGATCTAACCGTATTAAGGCTGCAGGTACATTCTTCATATCATATATGGCAATTCTAGGCCTCAAGTGGTAATGGTAAAAAACCGCCTGCTAGCATCGGTCCTCCATTAGTTCGGGCCAGCCATTCTCGCTTTTCGAGTTCCTTTTACATACACGAGGATGGAGGAACTCTTCTATATTCTTGCTCATTTATGCCAAACGATTAAAGCCTTTTTCCTTCTGCCTGTAATCAAGCTCTGAATGAGCCATATGCCGTATATGGACCATTCCATACTCCCATGTAAAGCTTGGTGATGTGTGGGTTTTTTGAGTTGCCACGAGGCCTGACTATGACGCCTTTTGCCGACTTTATAAGCATGCTCCATGGCACAGGGCCAATAGAGAAAAGCAAAAGAAATTAGACAAGAAGGAAATAGGTCGTCAAAGAAAAAGAACGGAATACAAGAAAGAAGAAAGAAAAAGAGAATAAAAGAAAAGAAATTAAGAACAGGAAAAGAAAAAAGAAATTAGGTTGCGAAAAGGATGTATATCATCTTCTCAGGAGTGCCGCCCTCCGCGCTTCCGGTACAATAATCGTTTTTATTCAGGATTAAATCCGTTGCAGATCGCCAACACGTTTTCTGGTGCAGACTGCAGACATGAATCTCTTTGATGTGAGTCAGTCGAGAGGTTTATTACGATACTCTTCAGACATCCACATCATTTGATTATGTATCCTCCTCCCCCTCTTTCACACGCGTATTTGTCGTATCCGTTGTACGTAGTTTGTTGGTTGTGTGTTAAACATTTTTTCGGTGATTTTGTTTTGCGCGCGCACAACGTTGGTCACGGGTTTGTTAGTAGGCGAGGAAGTGGACTACCGAAAGGGGGCGGGGGGGGAGGCGAGGGGTTGGTGGGGGGGGAGCAGCAGCGGGGAGAGGGGCGGGGGGTGGGTCAGCGTGGGGACGCGGGGGGGGGGGTGAGGCGTGTCGGCGGCCCCAGGGGGGGGCGGCGGGGTCTCGGCCTAGGGAGGAGGGGGGGGGAGGGGGGGGGGGGGCGGGGGGGAGGGCGCGGAGGGGGGGGCGGCAGGAAAGGGGGGGCGGGGGTGCGTGTGCTTGCTGCGTTTAATTCGGGGGGGCGGTGGTGGAGGCCAGCGCCGGGGGAGGAGCGGGGTCGGGGAGGGGGGGAAGGGATACTCATACCCCCTCACGGGTCCCCCGTATACACCGGGATCTACTTCAATGCCCACCGGCAAGGGCCCCACCCCCCCAGGCAGCCCCTCTCTCCCCCCCCCCCAGGTTGCCCCCCCTCTATCCCCCACCCTACCGCGGCCCCTCGAGCCTCCGGGCCCCCCAACCCCAAGCCCTGCACCTCACCCCCGACCCCCCCCCTACCCAACTCCCCCACCAGGCCGGGGGAGGCCCCCCCACAAAGCTTACCAGCGCCACCACAATATACCCACCATACACTACCCCCCCACAAATCCCCCCTCTTCCAAGGGTCTACCCCCATAATCTCCTCCCCCCCACGGGAGGAGGGGGCTACGAGGAATGCGGCGGACCCGCCTCCAGCCCCCCCCGCGCCCCCCTCCCCCCGGCGAGCGGGCAGGGGGCATCGCCCAGACCCCCCGCGGGGCCCCTCCCCCCAATCCCACCTTCACCTCCCCTCCCCAACCACCACACGCAATTGGCATGAACGTCCCCTACTAGGGTGTAAATAGGCAGTACGCAGGGGTTTTATTGGGCACGTTTTCCTACACTAAAATTTCCCCAATCCACTCCACCGTTCGCCCTTGATCGATTTTTTTTGTGAAAAACCAATCGAAAATCACAAACGGACGTTTGAAAAAAACCGTTGATGGTAAATTGGGCTCGGGTATTGACCGATAGTCTTGTAGAAACGTGGTAAGGGCGACAGATTGACCATCTGTTTTTATCAAAATCCAGTTCAGCGCGTACGGATAACTTTCCGAGTTCGAAAGGTTTCATTTTTGGTTTAAATTTTCATCTCAAACGATTTGATACCTTGGGCCCTACATTTTTACACCCTACTGCAAAAATTACATACGCGGCTTTTCCCGTTAGTCGCGCTCTTAATGGCCACGAAAGCCTTTGGGGACGCTGCAAAACGGAAATTCGTAAAATTTCACGGGCGGAAACCCAGGGAGGGAAGTCCGCTTTCAAGGCGCCGGCTCGACAGCTTCTTAATCTCGCCACAACCCGTGTGGCATTCGCAATTTTATCTTGAATATTTGATCCCCCCCGCTCCAGGCAGAACTCCAACGGCAAGTATTGTCGTTGCGCGATCGTTTTTAAATCAACAGAAAGGAATTTTTTTTTACTACCGGGAGTTTACAAAAAAATTTCCCAAAAAACAGAAGCGGACGCAGAAATTTAGGGCCCTCGCAAAAAACGGATCACCCGCCCGACCATAAACCAGCTTTTATCAATAATATCGTTACAAGTTTTTAGAAAAATTTTTTCCTACACGGGACAACTCCACACCACGAGCCAAGCGGGTTTCGTCAAAAAATGATAAACGACAAAAATTATTTCCAGGGCACTTGGACCCCAATTTGGGGGTTTATCTTTGTTTTTCGAATTAAGAAACTCCGTACGGCAAGGGAACAAATCCTGTTGTGTAGGTATTCTTATCCACGTGTGTCCCAAAAATTGTGTTGCAAGGGTGATGGGAATCTCAATCTTGACGATGGGGATCGTCAAAGACTGGCCTTCTCGAGTTGAGAATTCAGTCTTGTCGATGGGGGGAAACACCGCCCAAAACCAAAAATTGTAAAAAAAGCAACGTTTTGCGAGGGATTCTTCTTTGTGGTGATTTGATTTTAGCGACTGGGTTGGGTGCAGCTGGGTTGTGTTCTTCGTGTGTTTTGTCAACACGAGCATCCCTCGCACGAGGTGTTGCTGTCCCGCCGTCGTAAGTGCAATTAAAATGTTTCTTTCGCCGTCGAAAATCGAGCAATCGTCCCTTTTGGTCGAAACGCGTAAAATAAATCAGTAATGCTCCGTACGAAGACGGGAGGTAAATGATCTGCGCCGGCCCTTTTGGGTATCTTATAAACCAGGGGGCTTCGGTGAAAATTATGTACGTTTTGAACGAGTTACCGTGCTGTAGCATTCGCGGGCACGTTACACTCTATGCGGATAAAGTTCACGTTGATAAATTAATCAGCATGTCCCATCGTACCCTTTTCGCGGTTGCAATTATACGATTTAGAATCCCAGCACGATCCAAAAGTGTGGGCATGCAAAATTATTCTGTATCAATTTAATTTCGCTTTTCATCGTATTATAATTACGCGGAGCAGGGGGGGTTTAATCTTCATCGTCGCCCCTTTATACAAAACCGCATAGGTTTTCGGAAAAGTGGGGCTTTCAAAAAATTCATGTATCGCTGGAAACTGTGACATCCTGGGGAATCTAATTCTCGTCGTTTTGCCTTGGGAAAATTATTATTGAGGAATATACATTCGATATAGTGTGAAAGTTTAAAAAAGTCTGCAGACCGAGCCGTATTCCGTTCGCTCAAATCTAGGGGAAAAAAAAAAAAAGGTCGCCGGGACCCTACTCTTCCATCAATGTTTGTTAGCAACTTTTGGGAAAAAATGAGTTAAATAACAAAAATTTCAGTCTTAATTCGTGGCGAGAATTAACTCTGGGGAAACTGCAAGCACAACCTGTCCGCAAAATTTGATCAACTTTGAAAAGAGGGAAATTGTTTTCCCCAATTTCGGCAATTTAAATACGCACCAATCTCGGGTGGTCAAAAGATTCCCAAAACTGTCGAAATAGTGGCGCGATTCCCTCTTTTTGCATACGCCAAAAAATGAGGCGGGGCCCATCTTACTGTTTTAGATTAACGATCCACCTCATTTTCTCGCGCGCCATTTATGGGTTTAAATTATTGTGCATAAACACCTCTAAAGCATGTCGGAATATTCAGCATTTCAGCCGATTCTCGTAGTAACGACTCCTTTCCTCCCTTTGCCCGCCGCGTGCACCCCGCTAGGACGAGCGCGGCAAGCTCAAGGGGTTTAATACCCAAATAGATACGATCTTTCTCCCAGGATTTTTAAAATTTCAAAAAATGTATTAAAACTAATTTTTAATTGTTAAATAAAGGGGAAAAATATTTCATAGATTTCCACGTCACCCGCAAAGGTACTATTGCCGACGCGTTTTTTTATAGTGGTTTTCTCAGTAGGCTATTCCACTGTAGAAGAAAAATAAAAGAAAAATTTTAATTAAAATAAAAGTAAAAGACTAAATTGATAAAGAATTCTTTTGATTTAATCTCATTACAGGGCATTTAAATGTTCGTAATTAATTTTCGGTCTTCTCTATGGGGACTGAACAGGATGCAATGTCTACGTCGATACTAGATAAAGTTTTTTCGCATTGAAGAAAGGTTCCATTTACAAAAAAGCGTTTATCTTTTTTTAAATTTTTTCTTTTTTAAAAATGACATTCACATAAGATTAGCCCAAAAATAGAAAAAATACGCAAACTAAAATTTTTTAAAAAGGGGATATCCGGTTTATCAAAAATTTTAAAAAAATTTTTACGCCTTTTTTGATTGGGATTTTTTAAAAAAAAATCATTTGCAAAGCCCAAAAGGCTCCGATACGCAAATTTTTCTTAATTTTTACTGTAAGAGGGTTTCAAATAAAAATTAAATGCTTCCCAAGCGTTGAAAAAATATTGAAACGCGTATTAAATTTATTATGATTTCATCAAAAACGTAAAAAATGTTGTTTAAAATTACAATTTACCCGTGTTTTTTTTTAAAAAAAAATCTGACAACATGGGTTAAAAAAAAAAAAAATATCTTTTCTAAGAGTTTTTAATAGTATTAATTTCTTCAAAAAAATCAATATGAAATAACTAATTTTCGAAACATTTTGTTCGCTTTTTGCAACTGCAAATTTTAAAAATAGGTGATTGTTAAAACAGTTTCAAAAGCTAATTCCGAAAGAGTTTTTAAATTTCAAAAAAAGGGTTTTTTTTTCTTCAAAATTCATGTTAATTTATCTTTCCCAAAAAAGGGGGATTTTGTCCCTTTAACAAAAAAATTTTTTTTAAAAAATTGTCCTGCACTAAGCCACAAACCTACAAGGAAAGGAATATCCTTGTAAACTGCGTTATTTAAAAGAAATGGGTTTGAAATTTTTATGATGAGAAAATTTTGACCGCCTTTAAAAGAATTTAAATTAATTTTTGTGACCGTTGGGATGCGTGCAAAAAAGGTTTAAAAAAAAAAAAACTTTTCCACATAAGGGGTTCTGGTGTAAATACAAGGGAAAGACAGGGATCTTAAATTCCGTTGTTTAATTGACCAAGAAAAACCCAATTTGATCCGTCATACTTTGCCCATCAGTCGCGATGGCGCATTTTGAAAAATTAAAAGTTAAAATTTGAAGCGTTTCTTCTTTTGGCTTTTAAAAATGTCTAGTCTGTTTGTGCCAGTAATGGGGCTAAAACTTAAAAAAATTTCCCGAAAATGAAAAATCTCCGGGACTATTCTACATATTTTAAGGGTTTACTACTGTCTAATATACTAATTTCTCAATACATATGAAAAAAGGACAAGTAACCAGTAAGATTTTTTAAATTTTCCTTTAATATAATCGCGATACTTTTCTCTTGAGGCCACAGTTTTTTTCACTGAGAGGAAAATGGCAGCATTTTCAAGGTTAGCGAACTCCGAAAGCTTAATTGCCTCCCTGAGGCATTTTTTACAAATTCACCGTCATAAATGGTTCGAATTATTTCGAGAAGATAACTAATATTAAAAGCGCGGTGAAGCATTTTTTTAGATGTACTGTACTTTAAAATTAAAATGGAAAATTTCCCTCCCCTGTTTTGTTGAAAACTAATTTTAATTCCTGAATTAAAATTATACTTCTGGGCCTATCTTTCGTACTCAGATGTTATATATAATGTCTTTTATTGACGGTTTTGAACTACCGAAGGTTTGAAACCGCAAATAAACAATAGTTTCTTTAGATATTAAAGAAAAAAAATAATTTGCCATGCTTTTCAAACGTGTTTGAAATTTTTGCCCGCTGTAGCCATGTCTTTTTAAAATTTAACTGAATCACTATCACTTTTCTAATTGTTACTTTACTCTGACCGTTTTCAAATACGATTGAAAAACCCAAATATTGGGTACGTCTCTCTGTAAGACGCAGGTCAAAAAGCGCTGTGAAAATAACGGCTGAAGCCATGAAGACTGAAAAAACAATGCGAAAAATCCGTAACAATTTGACGATCTTTTAAAAATTGAGTCGAACTTCCCTTGTTTCTTCCCGATCAGCGACCTCATCTCGATATGTCTTGCCTATATCCCCTTCACGGGGTACACATGGTTAATAAAAATTTATTCTTCAGAAATAAATGTATCTCAATTAAAATCATTTTAATACTGGGTTTACAAATACTTGTCCTTGTGCCAAAAAACTAATAAATTCTTAATTTTAAACACAAACAATTAGTAATAGTGATTTCATTTAAACTAGAAGCCCATGGCAAACAGGGGGAAAAATACAAACAACGTTTGAATGAAGAATGGAAAAAAGTATTTTTAATCAAAAAATTTGTTTATTTTATATTTATTTTTTAAATAAAAATTCTTCTCTCTATTTTTTTTCTACAGTGGAATGGGCCCCCTACTAGGGGTTTACCACTCAAAAAAAAACCCCCGTCAAAAAAAATACCTCACATGAAAAATATGGAAATATTTTACGATATGTAAAAAAAAAAAAAAAAAATTATTTTAATACTTTTTAAAATTTTAAAAAATCAAGGGAGAAAGATTGTATCATAATTGATGTACAGTTACTGAGGCTCGGGCCGAGCTCGTCCTAGCAGCTGCAGCGGCGGGCAAAGGGAGGAAAGGAGGGCGTCGACATACGAGAATCGGCTGAAATGCTAGATAATTCCGAGCATGCTCTAAAGTATGGAATGTGCCTACGTTTTGCAAGTTGTAGCAATGCACATTTGTAGTTACATCTTTTGGCATTTTTAACCCCCCCCCCCCCCCCTTTTTTTGACGTTTTCTTTTCGCTCCCGTCCATATTTGTAAGAGGCGAGATACAGTCCGCGGCCTTCCATGGCGCGATTGTGGCGTAGTATCTCTTGCAAACTGACGTTGCGCGGCTTTTCTGTCGTTTACCGCTTTGCTACCCACCGCTCCGCCAACCAGGGATCCGAGGCGCGCCCAGCATTGGTAAAATCGGCAAAAATCCGCCTCGTTTCGCTGCCGAAAGTACCCCTCCTCTTTGTCTTTCTCTTTTCGTTTTCAAGCCATGTCGAGCTTTGTCTTGGGCCTTCATTGCTGCCCAGACAACTATGGCCTCTCTTACCGAGACTCGAGTCTTTCGCGACGAATGCGTGTTTTCGCTTTCTCGGCGAGTACCTTATCCGCCGTGTCTCTCGGTGAGTTGCTGTCCGAGAGTACGCTATATCGTGTTCACGCACGCCGCGTCCAATGGGTTGACACCTTGATCATCTCTAGCCAATCGCTATTCCAAACGAGTTCCCGGGCCGCAAAATTGATTGCCGGGAATATGAAGCTCGACCGGAAGTGCGTTTATCGCACGATTTAATAGATCTGTGTCTATTTTGTTGACATCCGCTGCAATTTCTAGACATTATTGAGCAAAAGCGCAAGTCGCGCAGCTATAAATAGGCGACGTTGGAGGTCAAATCGGGGAGTGAGAAAATGAAATTGTGCAACAACCTCTGACAGATACGATGTGATTACGACGACAGAGTACGCTGCAGCGTGAAAAGGTTGTGCGCAAAACGTTACGATGCTACCGACAACTATACGCGCGATCGTTTGCGGCTCCTCAAACTGCGGTAAAACCAACGTGTTGATAAGCCTGCTGGAAAGTCCGCACGGTGTGCGTTTCGAGAAACGTGTACGTGTACTCTAAATCGTTGCAACAGCCGAAAATCGCTATTTGGCAGATTTATTGACGCCGATTGACGAAATCGGCTACTTTACATTCTCCAATAACAGTTGACGTCATTCCACCGAGCGAGGGTAATCCCAAATTCAATTTTTTCTTCGATGACAGTGGCATGCAACAAGCAAGATACGATAAGAGAGTACTTCCAATGGGGCGCCACTCGAACATCGACTGCTTCTATCTCTGTCAGACATACCGGAGAATACCGAAACATCTTATACCGAAAACGCGAACCTGCTAATCCGTTTAAACAAGACGCCACCAATTTGAAGCACGTGTACAACGATTACGTGAATACCGACATGTCGTATGAGGATTTCAGTAAGTTATGTCGTACTTGTTGGCAGCAAAAGTATGGATTCTAGTGATAGACAAGGACAGCTCGCTTACGAACGGGCGATACAGAAAAGGATTTAACGAGTTCGCGATAACCGCAGAGCCATTAGTCGTCGCCAACAATCCTCCCGGTTGAGAGAAACTTTAGGAGAGTACTGCCGACATGGCTGATAATATTCGCGAGCGTAAAAAGGTTGCCATGGAGATGCGAAGACGGCTGAATCGATCCGCAAGAAACACCGCGCTCTAAATACCGAAAGATCGATGACGAGTATCGCTGTCCAAGACTCACTTTAAACCTATTATCGAGCCGTTACAAAATATTGTCGACAACGCGACGATTTTTTTTTGTGAAAAACGAGCTAATACCGACGACGACGACGACGGTTGTGAAGATTGAGACATAGTGGTATGAGGGGGAAACACCGAAAAAGAGAGAAACATAAAAATTATCAAGCGATATAAGAGAGGAGGAGAATCGAAAAAAGAAATATGATATTTCGAAGCCATTGGACGCTTGCATCTTGCCGACAACAAATCTACACCGAAAAACACACAACCTGTGTTTACCCAAACACACTCGTAGACAAAAATGTTTTCGAAACCACGCGTAACCCGCCCGAATATCCTCGACACTGGTTAAGATCGTCGGAAGTCGACAAATGTGTCACGTCCGGCCGTATAAATTTTTTTCGTTTACTCCAAGTTCCTTAAACGCTTATTTGAAAAGCGCGCCAAAGCCGGCCATGACGCTTAACTCCGCCTAGAAACTAAGCGTGGCGCTTCGTAGCGCCTAAGGATCATCCCACCACGGTGAGAGCCCTACTCCGGAGAGTTCCCCCTCTCCAGGCCGCCGCAGGCCCGAGCCGCCGAAACGAAGGACCTCAGAGCAGTCCCGAATTTCGGCAGTTCTCTGCGCGACACCGAACAGTATAGTCCGCACTCCTAAATTCTAACTCTAAGTCCAAATTCTAATCCTAACTCTAATTCTAAAATTCTAACTCTAAGTATAATATTCTAACTCTAAATTCTAAGTCTAAATCTAAATTCTAATTCTAAGTTTTAGTCTCGAATTTTGTACTACTATACGAATAAATCAGTGTATTCATGTGGTGAAAACTAGTGTTCAGTATTCTTCAAAACTTCCACTCCCGTGATAAAATACGATAGCGTTTAAATTTGTCATACGGCGTTTGAATTCAGAATAATTCAAACTGTGTTTGGGAGCGGACCACCGCTCATCACAGTCAGAATTAACATTCTCAGCATTTGCCAAAATAAGGAATTGATAGTGAGGTCCGCCGCATATCAACCCTCCTTATTTGAGTAATCATTCAGAGGATGCATCAAATTCAATATGCCTAAGACGCGACGCGCAGGAAAGGAAGAATCAATTACGAAAACTAAACCGACTTTATCGCGAATCAGCGACCGAGGAATATTCTCAATTCCTCGGAGTGGAATTATCAGGCCGATCCTGAATACGAGAACATTTTCAACATTAAAAATAATAACAACGACGAACTCCTACAGTGGAAGTGCATACCAATAACGTTCCAACCACGACGCCTGCCGCCGCCAAACATCCCAGTGAACGACCCTCGCCGCACGCACTACCTCCAAGTACGAACCGACACGATCAAGAAAATGCTACTAAAGGTAAGTGAAATTCACGTTAACCTAAGGAATCGCGCGTGTTAGCAAATTCAGAGACGCTTCTACCACGTGGAAGAGAACATTCTAGAAAAATCTCCGACGCATTTTTCCTCTTTTCCATCGTCACTGCGAAGCTATAAAAAAAAGGTCGGGCTATAAAACTAGGGTCGACCACCACATGCGGTGCCACCCTCGGAATTCTAACACGGAAAAACGCAAATAGTTCAATCTCTTAAAAATCTTGTGTCTCAAGAAATAACTTCGTAAATCCGTACAACAAAGTAGTCATTTAAACAATAATCAATTGAGAACACTATCGATTTACCAACATTACCGACGATATACCGACATACGTTCTTTTACCGACGTTATCGACAATATACCAACATACGTTCTTTTACCGACATTACCGACGATATACCGACATACGTTCTTTTACCGACGTTATCGACAATATACCGACATACGTTCTTTTACCGACATTACCGACTATATACCAACATACGTTCTTATACCGACATTACCAACCATATACCGACGAACGTTCTTTTACCAACGGGTTATCGACACCTTACTGGCACCTTACCAGTGTTTTACTGAACAATTACCGACGGTTTTGCCGACGACTACTAACTTCTCGATAACTGCCGGGTTCACCGAAGATCTACGAGCGAATGACGCATTATCAATTCGATTACGCAACAAACACAAATGTGCCCACTCACCCTTAGAGGTATAACTCCTCCTCCAGAAGTTAATCTCTTTGTACCGTTTGAATCCCTTATTCTATTGCCAAGTTGGTGTCGGGTACATCCATTTTGAGACTAAGGCAGCTCTCTGCATTTCATGCTACTCCACCTTACCTAGAGTCTCGAAATTACTTTGGACAAGGATTCCGAAGCATACTCTAATCATAGGCGGAACACCTATCGGAATAAATTGCGGAGTCTGCAACTTCCGACTTACCCTCACGCGAATCGGTGATTTGTGCGAGCTTGTCAGTTTACGTACGAAGATTACTTACGCAACCCCAACGACGTTTCGCATAGAGCAATCGACGAAGCTATCTTTATTACAGTAGAGTCACAGGTAGGTCCCACGCAATAATCCGATCACCTCAGTTCCAGCGCGAATAACCTCAGATCGCGGGTATCCCCGGGGAGAATCGCATAGATTCGCGTACCCGTAATAGCGATCGTGTCTCGTGGAAAAAGCCGAGCTCTGCATTCAAATTTTCGCAGCCGCGACCCCACGAGACGTAACAGTATCCATAATTTAAAATGTTTTACCAGTTGATACTTTCTTGTAGTTCTGTCTTGTATTCCTTCAATAGGGTACTTTTGGAGAAGACCTAGCCTGGTGTGTCCCAGTCCTGTGTTTCTCCATTCACCCTGACATTTCAGGCGGTATGCCGTTGTATTGGCTGATTTTATCACGGCCAAGCCTATTGGCGTAACACTGAGTGCTATTTCAAGCGCCTCTGTGGGTGTGGTTCTCTTCGCCCCTACTTCAGCCCTTAGGTTGTTACCTTGCAGGCTTCTAAGTAGTTTCTCTACCTTCCCTTTATTTATTCTCGTCCACCAGACGACTGACGCGTATAGCAGCCGCGGTAGCAGGACTGCCCTGTACAGCCACAAAGCTGCACCAGCGCTGATGCCCCACGACTTGCTCATTGCCCTTCTGCACATCCACATGGATGCATAGAACTTTTTCCTTTGCTCTATGAGATGTTTTCCCCAGTTAAGCTTAGGATCTAAAATCAGTCCCAAGTATTTCACCGAGTCTGTAAACGGTATTTCCTTTCCCCAGAGTTTTAACGTCTCTATGGATTCAGGTTTATATTTTCTGGTGAAGACCATAATATTTGTCTTGCTCGGATTAACCGTTAGACATCTGTTCTCACACCAGTTTTGCACAATTCTTAAGGTATCCTTTGCTTGGTCCCTTAGTGTGTTGAGAAATGGTCCTCTAACCACTATGGTTACGTCATCAGCATAGCCAAAGGTCGAGAAACCTTTCCTCTGTAGCTCCTTTAGCAGGTCGTCTATCACTAGACACCACAACAGAGGAGATAAAACTCCCCCCTGTGGGCAGCCTCTCGTTGGTTTTCCTCTGATGGAGATGTCTTGGCACTCCACCGTCAAGCATCTGTCCACTAGCATGTTTCCTATCCAGTCCACCAGTGGTTCTTGTACTCCATGTCTGATCAGTGCCTCTCCTACCACCTCGTGTAAAATGCTATCAAAAGCGCCCTCAATGTCCAGGAAGATTCCGATCGCATAGCCCTTTGCCTCCAGCTGACTCTCAACTTTGCCTATCAGGTGATGTAGAGCGGTTTCGGTAGACCTGCCCACCCTGTAGGCGTACTGAGAGTCGGCTAGAGGTTGTTGTATTAGAGAGTTGGACTTGAGAAATCTGTCCACCAGTCTCTTTAAGGTCTTCAATACGAAGGACATAAGGCTAATTGGTCTATAGTCCTTTGCCCTGACGTGACCGTTCTTGCCAGGTTTAGGTATAAAAACCACCTTGGTTTTTCTCCACTTCTGGGGGACATGTCTAAGGGCAATACTTGCCCTGTAGATTTTTGTCATTGGACCTAACAAGCTGCTCAGCCCTTTCTGCAGCAGGATCGGGTATATTCCATCAGGTCCTGGAGCCTTTAAAGGCTCGAAGGAACCGACCGCCTATTTCACTGCTTGTGGATAGACCACCTTAGCTGCCAGTCCCCATGCCCTTGATTTGTGCACGGTCATGGGTCTCTGCCTGTTGTTGTTGTCTGCTGAGTCCTCCCTAAAGCCTGGAAAATGGATTTCCATAAGGTGCCGTAGGGTCTCCTCCGCTGTGTACCCTCCATTGGGAAGCTTAAGGCAGCCCCATTGTGTTTGGTTTTCCTTGCAGAGTATTCTACTCAGTCTAAATGCTTCAGGAGCACTCTCTATACTTGAGCAAAAACTTCTCCATCCTTTCCTTTTAGCTTTTACTATGGCCTTTTTGTAAATTCTCTGAGATTTCCTGTACTCCTTCCAGGATCTCGGTGTATTTACATTTCTAGCCCTATTAAAGAGTCTTCTCCCCTCAGCCCTTAGCTTAGCCAGCTCTTTACTCCATTATGGTGCTTTGGCTGAAGGATTCTTTGACTCTAATGGGCAGTTCATCTCGTATGAGTATTTAATGGCATCATTCAAGTAGTCTGCCGCTGTTTCCAAATTTTGGTGTGGAATCTAGTGGGTGCTTCCTTGAGTCGACTCCTAAGGTCTTTCTCGTACCCCCTCCAATTTGTTTTCCTAGGATTTCTCTTCCATAACCCTTGGCTCTGTACTTGCTCCATGGTAAAACGGACCTGCCTGTGGTCTGATCCTGAGGGCTCATCAGAGACCCTCCATCCCCTCAACAGGTCCAGTATTCCGCCTGAGCATATGGTTATATCTATCACTTCCTGTCTTCTAGAGTTCAGGAAGGTAGGTTCTGTTCCTCTATTCAGGATGTGTAGCTCCATACCTACCACAAAGTTGAATAGGCTCTCACCCCTGGGGTTTATGTCGATGCTCCCCCACACCAGGTGGTGCGAGTTGGCATCGCATCCCAGGAGTATTTCTAGCCCTTTCTGCCTTGCATAAGTCGTGAGTTTAATCATGTTTTCGTGTGGGGGCAGGTTTTCCAAATCGTAGGGTATGTACACTGACCCTATAATTAGATCCCTGACTATTCCACCGGTCGTCTTTATTTTCAGTCTGATGGCAACAAAGTCACCATCGCTAAATTGTGGCAGTAGACAGGCGTCTATTCCTTTTGCTTTAATGCACGCTCTCGGTCGGTCCGTGTTTCCGGCTCAGAATAGTTTTCCACAGCTGCCAAGTCCTTTTATATGTCCCTTGATGATCCATGGTTCTTGTATTAAAAATATATATTTACTTGTGTGCATCACAGCTGCGCACCTGGCTAGTACAGCCGAGGCGCTTTTGCTGTGATGCAAATTAATCTGTGTAAAGTGAATCCGGTCCGCCTTATTTATGCTGACGGGTCCGGTGATTTCTCCTTTGCGCCTTCCTTACTGCTTTCTCCAGCAGGCAACCTGATCGTTGCCTGCCCAAGTCCACAGTAGGGTTTAAAATTGAGAGCTCTTAACGCTCTTAAAGCCCCATCCCCAACAAGGGCAGCGAAGTGGGTGCTCGTGGCGTCCCTGCTTTCGCTACCCTTCGCGATCACCCAGTCCGGTGACTGGATGCCTACATTCTGCCTGTCAAGTAGCTCCAACGTTTCCTTGACAGGTATTGTGGGATCCTCTACGTGCACTACGATTCGATGTCTCTTAGGGAGCTCATCGACCCGCAGTGCACGCAGTTCGATCCCATTGATCTTGATTTCTGAGGTTAGGTTTCTAAGCCACTTCTCAGTTTCGCTGTTTGTGCAGTTAAAGACAACTGCCCCATCCCTATCCGAGGTGCCTCTGAAAGTAGGCGCTTTGGTACCCCTTGCTAAGCAAAGGATACGCCTCCTGACCGTTTCTTTCAGAAGCGATGCCTCGTCTTTTTCCAGTCTTTTGTCAGGGTAAGCCAAGGGAACCAGGACAACCCTTACAAGACCGGAGGTCAATTGGGCAAAAGTCCTTTGATCAGTTATGACTTTCGGCCTTTTGCCCAACTGAGTGTTACTGGCAGGACTGGGTGTGCTATGCTCCGATCTGAGTCGCTTTACCGCCCCAGGAGAAGCTCGCTCCCCCGTCCTTGGAGTAACTGTCGAAACAGATGTCAGTTCCGAGGTGGGCCCGGTATCCGAGAGGCACCGTTAGTGACGTAACCCCCCTTACGCCATGCAGCCCTCAGCACGGTTGCACACACTTTAGCTTGGGGAGGTTCCGCTTTGTCCGGCGCACACGGTTGCCATCTCCTGAGCGAGCGGCCCCCGCGCGCCCCCTCAAGCCCCTCCACCCGCCCCAGCAGCCGGACGAGCCAAGGGGGCCCAGGCTAGTCGGTCACACCCCTGAACGGGTGATATTCTTTCGCCCCGGACCCCCCCCCCCCACCCCATCAGCCGCGGGACTTCGTCAAGGTGGAAACCCATCGGGGGGAATCGACATAGTAAACATAGTAAACAAATTTGTGGATGCTTATTTATCATAATAATTGTTCGAAATGCGTGTGCGTGCGTGCGGTGCGTGTATACAGAGATTAGGTTAGGTTGCACCAGACAATTGCAGATGTGTTTTAATGTGTTAAAATAAATGCTGAAAGTGGCTGCCATTGACTTCCTGACAATATGCTAATCTTTGGTAGAATGTAGAAATGGCTTTACGATTCGTTTCAAAAGGTATCAAAGCCATTTCATCCCTTATTCGCTGTATTAATTCGTTAATGGTTTTAGGTTTTGTTCTGTAAACCTTACTCTTCAGGTATCCCCATAGATAATAATCAAGAGGAGTTAGATCTGGTGACCGAGGTGGCCAATCCTCTCCTCCCTCACGTTCCGACAACTCGCGAGCCATTTTTAAAACGTTTAATTTTAATTAATTGTACGTTGTATTTGGACGATAACAATTAATTTCTGCTTGCTCAAAGCTGCAGTTAGAAGGTGCTCGTTCTTTGATAGCTTTATACATTTTTAGTTGAATGTTAAATGCGAGTTAGACTGCATGTATCGTGCGTCACATAGCGGTAAATAAAGGAACTAACGAGATGTTTTATACACGTTTTATGAAGCAGTTTTTTTGGTAATTTGATTTCAGCGAAATATGAGGATTTGTTGAGGAATCAGATACTTTCGGCAATACAAGCAATAACAGGTGAAAACTTCGATCAGATATGGTTTCAGTTGGGTCTTTGCTTTTGCTGACTGAATTCACGACCGATCTTGTCCTAGTTGGCTGGATCCACGACCGATCTTGCCTTATAGTTGACTGAATCACACACACAACAGATGCAAATCCGAGCGAGTAACCTCCATGTGGTATACCTTGAATAATGTTAAAACCGGCGGTACTCTAACGTTAAACCCTCATAACTCGCAAAGTACGTAATAAAAATGAACATTATTATAGTGCTTTGGAAAGCTCTTGAATTAAGCTATAAGAATATGCAATCAAATGTAGGGTGTGCCATTTAAAAAAATCAACGTGACCTTGACCTGACCTTGACGACGCCATCCAAGGTCAATCTGATAGAATCAGTATGTGGATCTTTTTAAACCCTACGTTTTAATCCACTACTCTAACGAGACCGTGAGGGTCAGGATATACCTTTACTATTCTTCCAAGCTCCTACTTGGTCGGCGGTAGCAACATGTTTCTAATTAGCACCAGATCATCAACCTTCAGGTTAGCCGTTTTCTGACGCCACTTATAACGCTGTTGTAGCGTATGTAGATAATCTTGCGACCATATCCGCCAAAACTGTTCATGCATCCGCTGTACACGTTGCCAACAATTGAGTCGCGACTTCTTTAAGTTTAAGACGGACTCCTCAGGTACTGCGATTAACGAAGTACCTATCAAGAAGTGAGCCGGTGTTAAGGGTGAAAGATCAGAGGGATTATCGGACATGGGAGCGATCGGTCTAGAATTCAAGCAGAATTCTACCTGAGTCAATAATGTGACAAACTCCTCATTTGAAAGCGTATGCGCACCAATTACACGGCGTAAGTGGTGCTTAACGGACTTTACGCCCGCTTCCCACATTCCTCCAAAATGTGGGGCTGAGGGCGGCATAAACCGCCAAGTTATGCCGTCGGAGGCTAAATACGCGACGAGTTCTGAATTACGGGACAGAGCCCTGAACGCATGGCGCAACTCCCTGTCAGCACCCTTAAAATTGGTGCCATTGTCGCTAAATAAGGAGGCAGGAAACTCTCTACAAGAAGCGAATCTTCTGAAAGCGGCTAAAAAACCATCGCTAGTATAATTGTTAGCCAGTTCTAGATGTATGGCCCTGGTGGCCAAACAAACAAATACAACCACATAAGCCTTGTGGGTGCGTTGACCGCGACCCACTGTCGGTAGCACCAGAAAAGGTCCGGCGTAATCCACGCCGGTATGTTGGAATGGGCAGGATGGATTGACTCGAACATCAGGCAGATTACCCATGAGCTGCGGGACCGGTATAGCCCTGTGGCGAACACAGACAACACACCTATGAACGTGAGATTTTACAATGTTTCGAGCATTTAGAAGCCAATATTGTTGGCGTAAAACTCTTAAAGTCAACTGTGTTCCGCCGTGTAGCGTGCGACTGTGGGCTTGCGCGACAATAAGATCCGATATACGATGCCCGGGTAAAATAATGGGATGTCTCTCATCGTAAGACAGTGAGGCCTGGGAAAGGCGTCCCCCAACACGTAGGACACCTTTAGAGTCCAAAAACGGATTCAGATTCCTCAACGGACTAGATTTAGACGGGCAGTCATCCCGCTCTATTTCCTGAGTCTCGATCGAAAAGCTGAATCTCTGTACATATATAATCCAGAAGTTCCGAGCTTGCTTGACAACGTCACCCAACTCAGGCGCTATGTTTACTTGTGCGTTATCAACTCGCCTAAGACGTTGTCTAATCCTGTAGAAGAATAAAAGGCAATATGCCGTGATCCGCAAAAGCCTAGGCCAATTAGAGACCTGGTCGGGAAGAGCCCAGTCGCCTGTGCACCGCTGAATTAAGTGAACGGGAACGGTACGTCTCTCCATGTTCCCTTCGGTTCGAAGAGAAGAGGGCTGCTCCGGCCAGAGTGTGGAAGTTGACCGTAACCATGGAGGCCCAGTCCACCAGCGAGAATGCGATTTTAGTTCTTGAACGCTGATGCCGCGCGACGCGCAGTCCGCGGGGTTATCCTTTGACCCGACAAATAACCACTGAGCTTGCGGCAGGCTCGTCTGGATCTCTGACACCTTATTAGAGACAAAAGTTTTCCAGGTAGTAGGATGTTGCCTAACCCAAGCAAGAGTTATCATTGAGTCTGACCAGCAGTACACTGGAACTAAGTTTAATTTAAGGATATTTATCACATATTTAAGAAAACGAGCTAATAAGGTTGCTGCACACAGTTCTAGCCTAGGCACGCTAATAGTTTTAACAGGAGCTACCTTAGATTTGCAGGCCAGTAGAGTCACTTCAAAACTATTTAAAAAATGAATTACACGAATATATATAACAGCCGCATAGGCCCGGATGGAGACATCTGCAAACCCATGTAATTCGATACCGAGATCGGAAGCGCTTTGGTTCGTTCACCGTGGGATCGAGATGTCTTTGAGCTCGGTCAAGCTACGAGAATACTCATGCCATCGCGTCACGAAATCACTTGAGAGCGGAGTATCCCAATCGAATTTTCGCAGCCACAGTTCCTGCATGAAAATCTTTGCCGTAATCACCACAGGGGCAATCCAACCCAGTGGATCAAAGAATCGTGAAATAGCGGATAGCACGTCGCGTTTGGAAGTTACTGAAAGCTCCGGAATTCGAATACTAAAGTGGAATCGATCTAAGGTAGGACTCCAAGAAATACCTAAAACCTTTAAAGAGGAATCCTCAGCAAATTCAATGCTATTGCCGTCCAGACGATCACACAACGGTACTTCAGCTAATAGTTCATCATAATTTGACGTCCACTTACGGAGGTGAAAACCTCCCTTTTCTAACAGACTGTTGAACTGTTGACGAGTGGCTTGTATGGTAAGCACATTATCTCCCCCAAACAACACATCATCTACGTAGATGGAATTGTCGAGTACAGACACAGCTAACGGGAATGCAGATCCCTCGTCCTCACATAGTTGTCGTAAAACACGCATGGATAAATAAGGCGCTGAAGCCGTGCCATACGTGACGGTGAGTAAACGATAATGAGCAACCGGTTCATCCGGGTGAGGGCGCCATAATATCCTTTGAAAGTCAGTGTCTATCGGATGAACCATGATCTGTCTGAACATTTTAGCGATGTCAGCAACGAGAACTAAGCGATGAGTTCGCCAGCGCATAATAATAAATAAAAGATCCGTTTGCAACTTGGGACCTGTTAGCAGCAGATCATTTAACAAAATCCCATTGTCCATAGGACTCGAGGCGTTGAATACAACCCGTATTGGAGACGTACTGCTACTTGCCTTCACCACTGGATGGTGAGGCAGATAGAATGAGTTTTTATTAATAACCTCTCTCTGGGAAACACGGGCCATATGACTCATCTGTTCATATTCCAAAATAAAGTTACAATAACTTGCAGCCAAGTCAATATTACGCTCTAAACGCCGCTCTAACTTGTCGAAAGCGCCAGAAGCGACGTGAAGCGAACGACCGACCTTGGTTATGTGATCCGTTCGAAAAGGTAAGCAAACAAGATAACGTCCACTAGGTAACCTTGAATGAGTAGATGCGAAATGCGTTTTGCACTCGACCTCCTCTTCAGTGAGGGAACTAGCAGCAGAGACTTCCTCTATCTCCCAAAACTGCTTTAGTAATGCGTCTGTACTAGGAGAGATAGAGCAGTGTAACGAAGGCAGTGAACGAGGAGTGCCTGAAGGCTCGTCGTTGAACGGACCGAGGACAACCCATCCAAATATGGTACGTTGCGCAATGGGACCAGGGCTCTGTCCTTGGCGTAATCCGTCTAGCACAATGGAACCATAACTGTCAGCTCCGATCAATAGATCGATTGGTTCACCACCGAACGGATCGGGATCCGCGAATTGTAAGTTCTGCAAATGAGGATACGTAAACAGATTAACAGTACGCTTAGGCGTATACGAAGTTAATATAGGAAGGATGAATGCTGTCACTGTAACCGTAGCGCTCGTAGCCGAGCTTGCGCTCAGATAGAGTTTAACTGCATGATGAGAGACTCCAGTTGATCGGTCACCTATGCCAGTGACCTTGACATATACCTTACTACGTTTTGCCTTCAAAACTTGGACGGCCCTTTCAGTTATAAACGTAGCCTCCGAGCCTGTATCAATCAATGCTCGAATGTTTAAACAACGAGCCTCGTTACTACTTACAGAGATTCGAGCAGTGGCTTGCAATACGACATCAGTGATTGGAGGAATGTGGGAAGGGCCAGGAGCAGCTAACGTGGCTAAAAGGCTGGCTTTTGAAGGCATGGTATTTACAGCATTTATATTTGATACAACCTTTGTAGCAGAAATATCGATCTGCGTTGGCCCACCGCTATTATCATCTTCGTGCAGAAGCGTGTGGTGTTTGCGTTGGCAGCGTGCACAGCGTCCTCGAGATTTACAATCGCGTGGATAGTGTCCTTTGATCAGGCAATTGTAACAGCAACGATGCTGTCGTACGACATTCTTTCTTTGCTCTGTGGATAATGACTTGAATTGAATACACTGATACAAAGAATGTGATTCTGAGCAATATAAACATTTAACATTTGAGACGGATGAAGTCAATGATTTGGTGATTACTGAACGATTTATTCTAATATTTGAACTGCGAGAGTCGCCAGCCGCGGTCAGAGCCAGCATTCTACCAACCAGAAACGTGCTTAGCTCGCTAAATGAAGCTGGTTCTCGCTTATTGCCCAAACTGATTTCCCACTCAGTACGTGTATGGACATCTAATTTCTTAGATAGGATAGCAACCACAAAATCATCGACGCTAATTTTACCAAGACTACGCAACGCAAGGACGGCATCATTAATCATATCATGCACGCGCTTCAACTCGGAGACGGAATCTGTCTTCATCGGAGTAGCGTCCAAGATAGTGTTAAAGTGAGAAGCAACAATCGCGCGATTGTTTTTATAGCGATCCTTTACTGCTTCCCATGCTAATGTGTAATTCGCGTCAGTAACTGTGATATTTTTAATAACGACGCGAGCTTTGCCCGTTAGACTTGTTTTTAAATAGTGTAAACGCTGCACATTTGTAAGACCTTCATTGTTTATTACGAGTGACTCGAAAATGTCACAAAAGCTCACCCACTCAGTATACTGACCGGAGAATTTAGGGAGATCGATCCGCGGCAACGGAATTGAGCCTGATGGGCTTGAACTTAAATCTAGAGTACTACTAGCAATCACACGACCGCTATTTTTTGTCAGTCTCTCTAAGACTTCGCTGAGATAATCCGTTGCCTGCTGGAATTGCTCGTCCTTGAAATATGTCAGGCCCCCTCGATCCGTGGGTTTAACCGCCGCCTTAATATCTGCATGGAGATTCTGACCTTGACACCACAGCTTTTCCAGAATAGACATCCGGTTCCGCGTGACTGCTGTTGTAAAATTGCCTTGCCCGAGCTTCTTGAAGTTGTCGACCGTCCTCGAAATCTGGTAGATTACGTCCGCTTGCTCCTCTAATAACCGCTCCATTATACTGGCGGGAATATAAGCAGGTAAATGCTTCTATCACACGAATACGTGTAAATATTTTCGGCCTTGGAATTCCTGAGAGACACGCTGGTGCGCACTTGCTGAGTTCGTTGATCACGTGCGTGTCACTCAACGCAATCCTTGAACTCGTAGAGAAGGCCACGTGATTCTCAGAGCACGTTCACATCTGTACACTTCGCTGATTGCGAATACGCCGAAGCAGATGCACAGCACTGACTGAGGTCTATGTAGAGTGCCCTTTATACACGCGTAAATTATCAAAAGTCTTGAGGGAAGCGTTGGAATACGCTTACCGAATTCGCCGATCACGTGAGCAGCACGCAGCGCGGTTCACGCACCGGTCTGTAGAATCACGTGATTACCGCCTGTAGAACGCGGAATGTTTAAAAATGCATCAATCAGATGCAGTGTACCGAACCAGAGTCCACGTGCAATGCGTTTAACACGCAGGATTGTCGAAGGGCAATGCACCATGACCGCACGGAGCACGTGTGAACGTAGCGAGTTTGACTCGCATGCGAAATTCAGCAATCACGTGAACACTTACGGTATACGCTGTAGTGATAACTGCCCGAAAGCTCGGTAAATACACTCGGAATGCTGTCCACAATTAGTCCGATTCCCCCGGATCCGGCTCGAAGGACCAAAATTTTATGTTAAGCACTCGATTAACTCCGAGTGTAAGAGTTGTGGTGAGAATGGATAGGGAGATATCGGAGCAGGAATCAACGCATTCTTGTCACTTTAACACACGAGGTTTATTGAAAATACATTTTTACTTTAAGCACAGTCCTTATGGAGTAGGGACTATCCTCTTTATACAGACAAACACGGTCGTAGATTCGAAGGAACGTCAATACTAGTTTGACTAGACAAAACGTGAACCGGCAGACATGGCCGTAGGAATCGTAGTAGTTATACGCGTGGTTTTCGCTCTAGACCGCCGGAGGTCCCCCCCCCCAAAAAAAGTGCTAGCGCCGGACCTCTCCCATCAGGTGGTGCCCTCACACGATAGCAGATCGATACACAGGTCACTCGCTCACCTTTAACGGGTGATCGCGGCGGAAGTACCCACCTTGCTTCCCAAACAATATATAATAATTATATTTAATAATTATATATAATCATATATAATTATAAATGTATATAATAAAAGAAAAACATGTCTGATATACTATACAAAAAAAAAGTTTTTCTCGGTTTTGAACCCTAGTTCGCACGGTGGTAATCCCACGCTCTAAATTGACGTCACGGGATTCATGTTATCAATATAGATTTTTATGAGATATTTGAATTAAAAAGAAATAATTTTTAGAAAAAATATTATTCATTTACTTATTTCAAAAAGATAAGATACAAAATAAAACTACTTTTATCTTTTGGAAATAAGTGGATGGTTTATATATTTTTTTATGTAAAGAAACGTAAAACAATTTGTAGTATTATTGGTGCTATATACGATTTATGATATCAATATGGGGTTTTATTAGCTATTTAAATTTAAAAAAATTTTTTAGAAAAAATATTATTCATCCACTTATTTCAAAAAGATAAAAGTAGTTTTATTTTGTATTCTTTTTGAAATAAGTGGACGAATTTTTTCTAAAAAATATTTCTTTTTAATTCAAATATAAAAATCCATATTGATATCATAAAACGTATATAGCGCCAATAATACTATAAATTATTTTACGTTTCGTCACATAGAACAAATATATAAACCATCCACTTATTTCAAAAAGATAAAAGTAGTTTTGTTTTTTATTTTATCTTTTTGAAATAAGTGGATGAATAATATTTTTACTAAAACATTTTTCTTTAATTCAAATATCTCATGAAAATCCATATTGATACAAGAGTCCTGTGGCGCCAATTTAGAGCGTGGGCATACTGCCTTTTTCGCATGATACGATGGCCGTCGTTGCCAGCGGACGCGAGGATGATGATGGCGATAAATGTCGCTCTCCCCCCCCCCCTGCACCGCCGCAGCACCAGGATATATAATTATTCAGCATTGCCTGACAGCACCAGGTTAATAATCCCCGCACAGGGCCCAGGACTTAAATTTTTGCAATTTTTTTGAATAAAATAATTTATTCATGAAACTAAAATTATAACAAGAATATGTAATAAGAATATTTTTAAATTGATCTGTGTATTGGTTTAATTTATCGTCATCGAAGAGGAAAGAAGGAAAATCTCCGATTACGTTTATTTGTCAATCATAATTAAAAATATTCGAAAAATCATATGCTTTTGTTTTGTAATTGTCAATCTAATCTTTGATTGACTTTGCACGATAAGAAAATTAGTTATATTTTACAATTTTACATTATAAATGTTGATAAAAATTCAAGTTGTGAACTTTGACTTCGGAATCGAGCAAATTCAATCGAAGATAGTATCGACAATTTATCATTTGATCGAATATCTGATTGATAAGAAATAAACATAATCGGAGATTTTCCTTTTTTTCCCCTTTAATGACGCGATAAATTGAACCAATATATTGATCAATTTAAAAAAATTATTCTTATTAGTTTCATGAATAATTATTTTATTCATAAAATAGATTGCAAAAATAAAATCTTGAGCTTTTTTGTACGTGGATATCATTCTAATGCTACAGGCAGTGTAGGTACATTTGAAAATCTATATTTATAATTGTGCAAAAAATTATATATATATATATAATTTTATCTTCATATATATATATATATATATATATATACATATCTATCTATCAATCTATCTATTTAGGTATTTGTCTATTCAACTATCTATCGATCTCCCTATCGATCTATCTATCTATCTATCTATCTGTCTCTGTTTCTCTGTCTTTTTGTATTCCTCTCTGTCTCTGTCTCTTCTCTCTCAACATGCACACGTAAAAATAAAAATTTTGTATGATTATAATTGATTATAAAGTTTTAGTAGATAATTTGTAATAAATAAAAATTATTTTTATGAAAATATTTTATAATACTATTATAATCGAAACAGAGCAGTAGTTAGATAAGATATTGAAAGGAATAATTTTATTTGATTATATAGATATTGCATATATACAAGATGTTTTCGTAAAAGTGAATAATTTTTCATGGACATATAGAATCCGTTTTTATACAAGTATCGCGATGCGTTATAAAAAAATTTTATAGGAACTTACAAGATTATTTTTATCCGTTTTATGTCTACTTGAGATAGCCTGCTTTTATAAAAATTATAAATGTTTATTGTGCGCATATAGTAGACAAATATAAATAAATATATAAATTTTATATATACATATAAATACTCACAATATCTATATAATCAAAAATAAAATGATTGCTGTTTAGCGTGCTGAAGATGAATTTCTCAACGATTCAATGTATGCCTTATTTTACCGCACAAGTTCGAGAAAAACACCTTTATGATCTATATTATCGCACAGTTTATAAAGTAATTCTATAATATTATTGTTCAATAAATAAAATTATTATCTTCAATAAATAATATTTATCTTATTATATGCAATTTCGTCTTTTCTCTGTAATCGACTTTAGGGCATACGTGTACTTTTTGACTTAGAATGATCGCAAGAATATAAAGTTTCACTGTAGACATTACGTTGCAGGACACCCTGTATATATATATACACATATATATTAGAGTGTAAAAATATCTATCTATCTATCTATCTATATATATATATATATATATATATATATATATTTGAAATATATACACATACCTATTGATTTATTTAGTGTAATATGTTTATCTATCGAACTATCTATCATCTATCGATCAACCTATCTATCTATCTATCTATGGATCGATCTATCTATCTCTTCTCTCTTTTCTACATTGCATTCTTTTATATATGTACACGTATATAATAATTTTTTAAAAATATTGTACATTACAAAAGTAAAAATAATTAAATTTATAATCTAATAATATATAAAAATCTTTTATGAATATGAATCAGATACTTTCGGCAATACAAGCAATAACAGGTGAAAACTTCGATCAGATATGGTTTCAGTTGGGTCTTTGCTTTTGCTGACTGGATCCACGACCGATCTTGTCCTAGTTGGCTGGATCCTCGACCGATTTTGCCTTATAGTTGACTGGATCACACACACAACAGATGCAAATCCGAGCGAGTAACCTCCATGTAGTATACCTTGAATAATGTTAAAACCGGCGGTACTCTAACGTTAAACCCTCATAACTCGCAAAGTACGTAATAAAAATGAACATTATTATAGTGCTTTGGAAAGCTCTTGAATTAAGCTATAAGAATATGCAATCAAATGTAGGGAGTGCCATTTAAAAAAATCAACGTGACCTTGACCTGACCTTGACGACGCCATCCAAGGTCAATCTGATAGAATCAGTATGTGGATCTTTTTAAACCCTACAACTTTTGTTGGAAACACTTTTCTGTAAAACATATATTTTCCGAGATATTTAGGGGTTGCCACACTTTTGGTAAACCCTGTATATATATATATATATATATATATATATATATATATACACATATATACACATATATATACACATATATATATTATTAGCGTATTATACCTACATACTTTAATGTTTAGAAAGCATATTTTCTCTCTCTCAAATCACTCGCATACAATTATAAACGAGCAAGAAAAAGAGAGAGAGAGAGAGAGAGAGGGAGAGAGAGAGAGAGAGAGAGAGAGAGAGAGAGAGAGAGAGAGAGAGAGAGAGTCTGTGTCAGAAGACCAAGACAGCATGAGAGAAACGAAGATAATATGACTGTCTCTTTTTGTCTAACAACACGATTGCAACTCCATCTATCGCTACATCGCCCAACTAATTTTCTGCTTTGTATTATCCCAAATGTCATTTCGCACATACACATGTGAATGAAATATTCCAACACCAAGATCTTTTTTATTAGACTTCAAACTTATTTTGCAAGTCACTAAATTTTTCCTTATGAAATTTTTTTGGACAAGGGGGTCTTTTTTTGACGTTAATTGTGAAATTTTATACAAGCAAATATTTATGACGTATCGCGAGAAGCCAGAAAAAAAACTCGATTTAAAAATTTTTTTGTCTTTTTATCAAAAATTGAGACGCTGCGTACTTTATTATTGTTTTAATTTTAATCGTGGAAAAGCATTTGTTATTTATTAACGCAAAAAAACTTTTGGTGTTGGAAAAAATAATCGTTCGGCCGGTAAAAGTGACCTGGGCATCCCCTTTTTTCCATCTTTAGGTTTTTAAACATTAAAAATTTAACGATTGCAAAATTGAATTTCTTCAGGGGGGCCCAAGTGTTGAAGGACATTAATTTTCATGGTTCTTAGCATTAGCGCAACGGAAAATTTATTGTCTACTTGGTGCCTTTCCTGAACATGTCTCTGGGCACAGCTTAAGTTTTTTTAGCCCTTTGCGTAGTCATCTTCATCGGCCCTTGCTGAATGTCTCTGGGCATCAACTTGGACTTTGAGTTCTTGTACAAATTTCATAGTCTCTGGAGCTGTCTCTGGGCCTCAACTTCGAGACGTTGAGTTCTGGGGGCCGCTTCTCATCAGCCCTCTGTGAGATGTCTCTGGGCATCAATTCGGACGTTTAGTTCTTGCGACATCATTTTTCATTACCCCTTGCTGAGCATGTTCTGGACATCATTTTCGAGACGTTGAGATTTTTCCTCCGAACTCTCAATTTTCGCTTTTTTGGAGCGTCTGCTTCGCGACTCATTTTTTCAAATTTCTGCCTTTTCTTTTTTGAGGCTAATTATCTACTTGTACCGTTTTATGCTTTTTTATGTTTAAAAAGCTAAAATATTTTTAAAATTTCAAAATTTTTTTTTTATATAAATTTTTTAATTAATTTTTTTTTTTATAATTTTAGGACTTTAATTATATTCTATAATCTATCTATGTATGTTTATATGTAAAAATACCGTCTATTTATATAAGTATCTTTTGTCTTTCTGTATACCGCAAACATTTATTAATGATTTATTTTTTTTATAGATCTTTTTTTTTCTCGTACTTTTCAGTTTTTTTTATTTTTTAAGGCACACATCAACTTTTTTTACAGGGCCAACAGCTCTATATAGGGGATAACAGCCGTTTTTTTTTAGGGCCCAAAACAGCCTTTTTTTTATAGGCCACAGAGCCTTTTTTTTACGGGCACACAGCCCTTTTATAAGGCGCACAGAAACCTTTTTTTTGGCCAAGCATCCTTTTTTATATAGGTCAAGCACCTTTATTACAGGCGCACAGCAAATCTTTTTCGGCGCACAGTAGCCTTTTTTTACACCTTACAAAAAGCCTTTTTTTTATATTAATTTGATATTTAAAAATATTTTTTTTTTTTTTAAAAATTCGTAAAAAAAGAGAAAGAAGGGTTTACTGTGAAGAAAAAAATGATTTAAACCCTAAAAGGGGGAAAAAACCAAAAACAAGGGGAGGGAGAAAAAAGAGAGAGAAAAGGGGAAAGAAGAAAGGGGAGGAGAGAAGAAGATGAGAGAATCAATAAAACTCCGCTCATTGCAAGGCGCTATCATCTAAATTGCGCTTTTTCAACTCTCCTTCTCTCTATCCTTATCCCTCTTTTCTCCCCACTCTCACACTTTATTTTTTTTAATAAATTTTAAAAAAATTTAAAATATAATATTCGATATATATTATAGATATATTTTTTTAATAATAGATTTCATACTTACCTTTATTTTTTTGTATTTAAATTAAAGATTATTTTAAAAAAAATTTTTATTTTAAATTTTTTAAAAAATTTTTTGTGTTCTTCTTGTCTCATAATAGTTTGTTTCTTTTTCTTTTTCACTTCTCCCTTAATTCTTCTTTTTTTCCCCTGTTTTCAAACAATAAATTTTTTCTTTTACCCCGGATTTTCAAACCCTTAAGCATTTAAAAAAAAACGCACGAGCCCATTTAAGAAACCAAAAACTTTTTTAAAAAAGATTTTTAGGCAACAAGAACGGCAATACGGCCAGCCAACGCAAAATTTTTAAAGCTGGTAAAAAAAATAAAAATTACCCCAAAATCGTTTTAAAAATTGTTATCCAAAACGCGATCTTTTTTTTGGACACAAGAACTGTACAAAAATAAACCAAAAAAAATCAACCCAAGGACACAAATAAAATTTTTAAAAAATTTAAAACAAAAATTTAAGACATAAAGGGGGTTTTGCGCGGTTATCGGGGGTGAGTTCCATTTTCTACATATACTTTTTAATTTTAAAGAGATCAGCCATATAAATTTTTTACAATTTTTTTTTTTTTGAGTTTGCATTTAAAAAACAGACAAACCCGATTTTACCCCCAACGGCTGGAATTTAGGGGAGGCTTGCTTGCGCTTGCGCCGAGTTCTGGAATGGTACACAATTTTAAGTTTTGGGATTAATGTATTTTAATGATTTTTTAAATTTATTTTGTGTCATTGGATAGGTTATAGATTTTGGTGTTATTCTGTAACAGTTCAATAAGATATCAAAAAAAGGACAAAAGTTTGTTAAACAATCTTTATTAAAAAGGGAATTATGTTAATTTTTTATTTTGTTACCCCCGCTTTAATCGCGTGGGGGCTCGTATTAGTCTTTTTCATTGAACTTTATTTTTAACCGAGCCTTTAATTTTTATATTATTTTTGTTAATTTATTATATAGTAAAAAATATTATTACAGATATAATTAGATATATTATACAATCATTTACATTAAAAGATTAAAAATTTAAAATAATTAATTATTATTAATTTTATTTACCGTTCTGAATTCTTTAATTTTTTTCGTCTTGCGACATTTCGTCCTGCTGCTATGCTCATCATATTGATCATTTTATTTTTTTAACACTTTTTCTTACATTATTATTGAATTATTTCTTTGGTATTTCTCAGCCATGTGACAGTACATTAAATTAGCACTTATAATACAGTTGTTTATTAAATGATCTTTAAAAAATTTAAACTTTACACTCCAATTTTTTCGTGAAAACATAGCCTCCCTTTATGAAAAAAAAAAAATTTTTTTTTAAAAAACCACCTCCATCACACTCCCCAAAAATTTTGCAATAGATATCCAATTCGAGAAAATAAACAATAAATGTATTTAATCTGGGGGTGCGTATGTAATATGGGAAAATTTAAAAAGAAACACATATTATCGTCCCCGAAAATATTCGAATTTGGTCCCCTTTGGATCGGTTTATAATTTTTGATGCGGTGGGTGGTGATAGGTGTTTAAAAATTTTTAATCATATTTATTTGGCCTTCTCGACAACCCTTCCCCAAATTTAGTTCAAATTTTTAAAATTTTATGAAAAAAGGGGGGCCTGCGTGGGTGGTGCGGGTTGGGCTTCCCCAAACCCCCCACACCCGCTTTCCCCTTTTAAAAATTGCAAATTTGGTTCAAATCTGAAATCGGTCATAAAAGCGTATGCAAAATGGGGGGTGCGTGGTGGGGCTTGGGCCGGGAATATATGATAAAAATTTTTTTAAATCATATGTAGCCCTCCCCCAAAAATTGAGTACAAATTTCGAAAAAAATCTGTGAAAAGGGGTGAATGCGTGGGGGAGATTAAACTTAAAAAAAAACACAAAAGTTTTCTCTCAAAAATTTTCAACATTTTGGCCAATTTCGTGAAAAAATTGACCTAAATGCGCATGCGCGTGGTGAATCGTGGGGGAATGTAACACTTGAAAAAACCGCAACGTCGCCATCTCCAAAAAAAGGCAACATTTTGATCCATTCAAAAAAATCGGGCATAAATATTTCAAATGCGTGGGGGGCGTGGGTGGAGGCTAAAATTTCAAAAAATCCCCCATCGTCACCTTCCTCAAAAATTGCGAAATTTGGTACAATTTGATGAAAAAACGGTTTCCCCAAAAGCAAAAGTAGTTTGCGGTTTAGGGCAGGGAAAAAAGACGGACGGTACTAATGTATATTATAAAATATATATCAATATATATATTAATATTATAATATTGCACATACACTACCCCCCAAAAATTTTTTTTTTTCGATGAGGAATAAAAGTCTTATTGCATCTTTTTCCCCTTTGGGGGGGGTTGGGTGTGCGTGGACTCAACCTAGATGCCCCACCACAAGTCGACTACTACCCTAAAATTTTTCGACGTCTCGCGTGCGCAAAGGATCCTTTATGGTACCCGCTTCGCAAAAAGGATTCCGGGCTTCGCGAAAAAATCGCGCGCCTCCCGAGGACTTAGGGTTTTTATTAAAAACACCCGAACCCAAAAAAAATTACATTTATAGAAAAGATGTAGGGCAAGTAAAATACCTCTTTTCCCCCTTTTAAAAAAATTTGGCCCCGCGTGCCAAAGTTGGTCGGGGCCTCGTTTTCTTTCGCGCAGTCTGGGGGAAAGGGCCGCGCTCAAAAAACATAATCTTAACAAAGTCAAAGGGTTTCTACTCTAAGCTTCCCGGAGATGCCACGTGGAGGACCATTGGGCTATAAAATCGTAAATTTTTATATAAACTTTAAAAAAATTGCTAATAAAGTAAAAATGTAAATATTTGTACCAAAAATAATATTAAAAAAGTAAAAAATTGTTATTTTTAGAAATTCCGAGTTAAGATCTCCCTTTTATTCGACCCCGCCAAAAGGGGCCGCAAATTTTTCCAAATTTTTCACTCGTCCCATTAATGCTGCGAGTAAATGTAAAATAAGTCAGCTTTCCCGTCGAAGAGCCGCGATCGTTTATTATCCCAATAGCCACATAATTATATGACTTTAAAAAAGTTTGATTTTCCATACAAGAAGAATTTACTTATTAATTGAAATGGATGACGACTCTGATAATTTTATTGCGACAGCCTTTTGAAGAAATTACAAAATATTGAGAACAAAATTATTCTGACAATTTAGAAATAACAAAAACCACAAGGAAGATGAGTAGAAATAATAAGGAGATTCTAACCCAGGTCCTCTGAGGGGGGTGCGGGGCGGGGGGGTTTTCGGGGGCAGAGGGGTATATGACGTCACGCGGGCGGGGGTCTTATCAGCAGATAAAGGGCTGATATGTTTATAAAACAAAGATAAACATTCCACAATATCTATTACAAAAGGACTGCCGCTGCCGACAATCAGGGGGGGGGGTTGCGTTTCTTCTCCTTATACGTTATCTGTATATTTCTAAGAAATATAATCAAATTTTAAGAAGGGCCACCGCTTGGCATACGCCGACAATCAAGGGGGTTGCGTTTCTTCCCCCATACGTTATCTGTATATTTCTAAGAAATATAATTAAATTCTAGAAGGGCTGCGCTTGATTCCGAGCGCCGACAATCAGTTCTCTGAAATTTAAGATAATCAAATTCTAAGAAGGGCTGCCGCTAAATCCAGGCTGAGTGCCGACAATCAAGGGGGTTGATACATGATCTATACGTTATCTGTATATTTCTAAGAAATATCAGCGGGTAAGTTTCAGAGCGAACAAGTTGTTGCCTGCAACCTCGCCACTTTGCGGCCTCGCTGCCTGCGACATGTTTTGCATGGATTGCATTCACCCTCGCGTACCTCCCCAATAAGCGGCGGTTTCTTATGGTTTATCTTAGGAAGAAATACCAGCGCCAATAACCAGCGGCTGCAGGAATTTATAAACAAAACAAGCGCCCGAAAATTTACGTCATCTAAATTTTTCTCGTTCGTACGTTGAGGAACAAAGGGTTGATCGGGATTATATAATGAGGACCGATGCCGCTGCCGGGCCATAGTACCACTGGCGAGCGCATGCTTTCCTCAAGGAAAAAGGCTGTGAGAAAAAAGTTTAGTGTGAGCAATTAAAGCAGTTATTTCTTTGCTGTACAAGTGAATTTTTTACAAAAATGGAGAACGCGGAGAATGTTGAACGCGACCTGTTGAAGCGTTCCCGCCAAGTCGCCACCGTTGGGCGAATATTTCGGATGGCTGGGCATGGCAAGAAGGCGAAGAGTTTATTGAAGAGTCTGGAAGAACGCAGCCGTGCCAAGCGTTCCGCGTCTCTCGATTGGACATAGGCAATCTCTCGTGGCGAGAATAGCGCGACTTCGAGGTGCGAAGGTGCGCTTGCAGAGACAGTATGTCCGGCGATCCAGCCTGGATTCAGTGGTGGATCCATGCCTAGTGGCAGCGGCGGTGGATTTAGTGTGGCGGCAATAACGCGCAAAGACTTATTTGGCGCAAGATCGATCTACGACGGCGTTCGATAGCCGTTATAACTGACGTGGAGGTAATTAACGGTCGACTATATCGACCGCGTCAATTTTTGGAAAATGCCAAAGACATTGTAGTCGAGAACGTGGAGAATGTGCTGGCAGGAGACACATCAATGTAAAAGTGAACACCGTTTTCAACGGCGAATTTGTGCCGTTGACAAGCGCGCCAATAAAAGGATCAATACGAGAAACTTTGAACTCTTTCGCATGTCCGATGTACGCGAGTGGTACGAGCGGCCGCGTAATCGAGCCCAAGCTAGCATCGCTAGAAGAGTTCCAGGAACGCGATAGCGGCTGGGCATTGTCGCGGATAATAGATTTAACAGTAAATATCAACAAGTATTAGGGACGCGGGTAGTGTCTCCGGCCATGTTCAACCCTAAAAGACCTTAAAAGACACTACAAGTCTCCTTATTCTGCACCATCAAAGTCCATTCTTTGGGGTGTGTAGAACTACTAAAATAAAAAAATTTTGAATTGCACGTAATATAACCTGAAAGGCGGCATCGCCACCTAGTAATTGAGCCAAAAAAAAAATAAAATCGGTCAAGCCCTGCTGGAGATAAAGCGGTCAAAAAGTGACGTTTTTCATGAAAAAAAAGGAAGGGAACGTCGTTTCTTCTTCTTCTCGGGCCGGTCCGTAAATCATCGGATTAATATTATATAAAACTCTTTTTCACCTTTCTTACACTCCCTCAAAATTCCCCCCAACCGTTCCTCCCACATCCCCCCCCACCCCACCTATCCCCCAGCCCACCCCCACTCCACCCCTACTTCATCCTTTTCGGCTCTTTCAACTCTTTCGTCCTTCTCACTATGATTCTTCAATTCACCTTTTTTCCCTTTAATACCCCTTCGTCCTCTTTTCACTCTCTTGGCGTCCTCTTTCACCCTCTTTCGCCCTTACCCTCTTGTGTACTCTCAATTCTCTTTGTCCTCTTCAACCTTTTTCGTTCACACCAACCCACCCTCTCACCCTGTAACCCCTTTGAACCACTGGGGGCCGTCTTCACCTCATTTAGTTTCTTTCACCTCTTTCGTCCTCTGTCACCCTCTTTTCATTCTCCTCTCAGCCCTACTTTCATTCACTCTCACCCTCTTTCACCACTGTTATTCGTCGTCTTCTTACAATACTCTTTCATTCCCTCTCACCCCTCTTTCCGTTCGTCCTTTCACTCTCTTTCGTCCCTCTCTAACCCTCTTTATTCTTCTCAACCCTCTTTCGCCCTCTCTCACCCTCTTTCGTCCTCTTTCACCTCTCTTTCATTCTCTGCTCACCCCTCTTTCACTCTCTACGTCCTCTTTCACCCTCTTTCGTCCTCTTTCGTCCTCTTTCGCCCTCTTTCACTCAATTTCGTCCTCTTTCACCCTCTTTTGCCTATCTCGTCTTCTCTTACCCTCATTTGTCCTCTCTCACCCTATCTCCAAAAATCATAAAAATGAAAAGGTCAAGCCATGTTCAAAAGAAGGTCTTCAAAAATTTAAACCTAGTCTGTACAATAAAAAATAATTACTCATAATTCCAGAGTTCCAATTTGTTAATATCGAATAATGTATTTGTTTCAAGTAATGGCAGTAGAGTTAAATACATACCTACGTATATGCAGTTTTTGCTGTTAAATGTACTTGAACGAAAAAAATAATTAAATGATTTTCGCGTTAGGTTAATCGCTCTGCTGACGGCAATCGTATTGATTCCATCAAAATAGTTATTTCGGATAACAAAGAAATCGCAATAACGAAAGTAGATATTAAATTTGAAGTATTCCACAAATTAGTGGTACATCGGAAACAATTTCCATTGTCTCTCAGTTATGGAATAACTATACACAAAAGTCAAGGAATTACATGTAACAATGCAATGATGGATTTAGGAATGACTGTATTCAGTGATGGTCAAGCCTATGTAGGTTTGTCACGAGTAAGTAAATTGGAAGGCCTACATTTGATAAATTTCAATCCAGCATCAGTTAAAGCAAACTCGAGAGCCATTGTAGAATATAATTGACTGAGATCTATATTCAAATCTGAACTGCCACAAATCAATCCGTCCGAGAAAAAGGTTGTGAAAATGTACGATCGTCGATGGGCTATCCCTAATATCATTGATGATGTGCAGAATTATGATTGTGAGGAACCAGAAAGTATAGTTACGTGGAAAATATATGGCCTTTGCAATAACGATGCTGTTTCGTGTTACGCTAATGTAATATTACAATGTGCGTTTCATTGCGTACGTATTAGGCAACAAATACTGAAAAATAAAGCATCGAATGCATTGACTGATGCTATCTGCGCGTATGGTGAACGTAAATATTGCAACATTCAAGCGGTTAGAAGATCTGTCGGAAAACGCTTCGAAGAACGAACACAACAAGATGTTTCGGAATTTTTTACGGCTCTAATGTCGACGTATTCCGACATCAATGATGTATTAGAACTCGAATTAAAGCACGTAACATGTTGCTCGAATGTCAAATGTAATTACAATGTAACTAAGCAGGAAAGCAGTAGTTTGCTAATATTACCTATACATTCGACATTAAAAAAGAAAAAAGGTGTCACTCTACAAAGTTTGATTAATGTAGAATTTTCTAAATGGGAAACGATAAACGGTGCTTCTAAAAAAATTATCAACAATCGGATTAACGCCGTGCCGACGAGTAATATCACGATTAATAAAAAAAAGTACAAGGTAATAAGCGCTATATTTCACGAAGGTGAAGAAATGAATCGTGGTCACTACACATGTATGTTAAGAGCTGACACAAAATCGGAATGGTATTACTCTAATGATATGGAAGTGTTCAAGAAAAAATGGCCCAAAGAAGCACAAGGGGCATACATATTGTTCTTAGAACAGATTAAATAATGGCGCTGTATAAAAGTTGCCGTAAGCGCCAAAATAAAATATCGGCTGCTCTGGCGCTTTATAAAAGCTGCTGTAAGCGCTGCATTAAAACAAGTGCAATAAGTTTCTAATTTGACCTAGGCTTCATGACATTTCAAAAAGTATCATCCAGAAAAAAATTATCAGACAGAAATATGTATGTCGTGTTAAAATCGGAGAGACGAAGAAAAATATATGGTTGCGTTCTCACGAGAATGGGCGATGGAGGGGCCCATTCTTTATTTTCAATATTCATACAAAAATATAAATTCATTCTGTTGCAATTGAAATAAATGTGCAATGTATCGTTAAAAGTTATTACAATTATACAAACATTTACATATATGATTAAATAAAATATATATATATGTATACTATAATATAATTATATATTTTATATATGTACATTTATACCATATATTTCAATTATTTTGAACTATATTGCATAAATTGTTACTTATACAAAGTTATGTGATAAGAATCGAAAATACATATATTTGTAATACTTGAATTACTAAAAAGCTGCTCTATATATCTGTATATTGAAAAGTAAGTGATATCCTAAAAAAATCATAAAAATGAAAAGGTCAGGCCATGTTCAAAAGAAGGTACTCAAAAATTTAAACGATCTAATAATAAATTATCACAAAAAGTAACTGATATGTTATTCAAGGTGCCAGTTCAAAGTGAACATACGTAAAGTGTATATTATCTAAATTTAGTAATAATATATTACCATGAAAAGTAACTGTGATATTTTATTCAAGGTGCAAGTTCACATTGAATATACATACATATAAGTAAAACTGATTACAATTTGATTCCAGAAAATAAGCGCGATATGTTATTCTTAGTGCACAAAATATAATAGTCGTTTATAGAGATTTGATTTGAAATTCATACTAGCCCGTACAATGAAAAATAATTGCTTGTAATTCCAGAGTACCAATTTGTTAATGACTCAAAAAAATAACATGGCGGCCTGCTCTCAAAAAACTTTCGATGAGTAGAATAAATAATTGAAATAAGAGTTGTGAAAATTGTATAAATTAAAAACCTCCAATCTTTCTTTAGTAAAATTTCGAATTTTCGTATCAACTTCCGATTTGTGTTATACCGTATTTTCAGGGAGTAAGTTATTGATCAGAAAACTTTGCCTTGTTGCTCGAAACGGGTGTATATTAAGTAAAATTTATAAATGTACAGTTCTCAGGTCAACTACAATAAAGCTATACGCTTAAAAAGTTTACTGATTATTTGTCGTAATATACAATAAAAAATTACATATTAATTATTCAAGATACAAGTGAGAAATAAATATCATTAAAATATACAAAAAAAATTTATCAATTTGACTCTGAAAAGTAAGTGACATGATTCTCAAAGTGCAAGGTTTCATTTGACTTACAATTTTCTTCAGAAACACAGAAGAAAAAGGTATTTGTATATAGTTTTGTATATTTACTTTGTTGTGTGTAGAGCTTTTAAAAATACGTTGAATCCTTATTCTAATCTAATCTTCTTCTAATGTAATACTTTTCGTACTTCAAATGTTGTAATAATTATTCTGTAACAGCTTCGACATTATTTCTAAATGGACATCGAGAAACATCATAGTTTTTTGAGAACAGGCCGCCATGTTATTTTTCTGAGTCATTAACAAATTGGTACTCTGGAATTACAAGCAATTATTTTTCATTGTACGGGCTAGTATGAATTTCAAATCAAATCTCTATAAACGACTATTATATTTTGTGCACTAAGAATAACATATCGCACTTATTTTCTGGAATCAAATTGTAATCAGTTTTACTTATATGTATGTATATTCAATGTGAACTTGCACCTTGAATAAAATATCACAGTTACTTTTCATGGTAATATATTATTACTAAATTTAGATAATATACACTTTACGTATGTTCACTTTGAACTGGCACCTTGAATAACATATCAGTTACTTTTCGTGATAATTTATTATTAGATCGTTTAAATTTTTGAGTACCTTCTTTTGAACATGGCCTAACCTTTTCATTTTTATGATTTTTTTAGGATAATCCTATGCGCGCGCTGGATGCCATGTCAAATTACCGCAAACAATTGTGACAAAGAGAGCGGTTGTTAACGTGCGATCAGCGGACAATGCGTGTTTCGCATGGTCAGTGGTGGCCGCTCTGTACCCCGCTGATATACATGTGGATCGGGAATCCTCCTATCCGCATTACACCACAGTGCTGAATCTTTAAAACATTGAGTTTCCAGTGACTGTGAATCAAATTAAAAAATTTGAACTGGCAAACGACATCTCAGTAAACGTGTACATCATCGACAACGAGAACATCGTCCCGCTACGTCGGAAAAAAAGAAAGACAGACACGTCAATCTGCTGTACGTGGAAGACGAAAACAGCGTCGGGCATTTTGTTTTGATAAAAAATCTGTCTCGCCTCGTGAGCTCACAACTGAGTAAACACAAATGTAGAAAATTTATATGTGATCGGTAAGTATATATATATTTATTACACGTAAATTATATTAAAAATAATTTTAAATAAAATTATAATTTTTTATTTTTACAGATACCTACATTATTTCTATTCTGAGGATAAATTGCAGACGCATACGGAAGATTGCGGGAAACTAAACGACTGCGCTATTCGGTTGCCGAGCGACAAGGACAAGTGGCTCAGCTTCGACAACTACACGAGGAAGGAGCGGCTGCCGTTTGTGGTGTACGCCGACCTCGAGTGTGTTTTGACAAAGACCGAAGATGTCAAAAATTATCAACACCATCAAGTATTCAGCATCGCGTATTACGTACAGTGTTCGTATGACAGTTCGTTGTCCACATACAATTCCCGCCGTAATGTCGATTGTGTCGCGTGGTTCGCCGAACAGCTTAAAAATTTAGCAATCCGCGTAAAAAATATTTTAACGACCAATGTCCCCATGATAAAATTAACGCCTGACGAGTGGGCAAAATTTCGCAGCGCAACACATTGTCATATATGCGAAAAACCGTTTGACGAAGACGATACACGCGTTCGTGATCATTGCCACCTCACCGGGCGGTACAGAGGCCCCGCGCACTCAAATTGTAACTTAAATTACAAAGAATCATTTTGTATTCTTATAGTTTTTCACAATCTGTCCGGCTACGACGCGCATTTCATTATTGAGGACATAGCCACAGCGTTCGAAGGGGAAATCGAATTATTGCCGATAACAAAGGAAACATATATATCCTTGAAAACTGTTAGATTGACACAAGACAACAATGCAAAAAATTATATCAAATTACGCTTTATCGATTTGTATAAGTTTCTCAGTGCTAGTCTTGACAAATTAGCGTCATTTTTGGATAAAGATAAACTAAAAATTTTACATTTGGAATATCAAAATTTAACTAGTGAAAAATTCAATTTATTGACACGAAAGGGTGTCTTTCCATACGAATACATAGACTGCGTGGACAGATTACAAGACACACGTTTACCGCCGCGCGACTCATTTTACAGTTCCCTGACCGGCGACACAGTATCCGAGAGTGATTACGCGCACGCCGAGACCGTCTGGAGCCGATTTTCCCTTCAAACGCTAGGCGAATATAGCAATTTATATTTAAAAATTGATGTCTTGTTATTGGCAGACATATTTGAAAATTTTTGCGACAGTTGCATAAAAAGTTATGGACTCGATACCGCGTATTATTATACTCTCCCCGGATATACATGGGACGCCATGTTAAAACATACAAATATAAAATTTGAATTATTAACAGACATTGACATGGTAATGTTTGTCGAACGAGGTATACGCGGCGGTCTTAGTCAATGTTCAAGTCGATACGCACAGGCAAATAACAAGTACATGCAATCGTACGATCCATCGAAACCCTCATCGTACCTCATGTATTTTGATGTAAATAATTTGTACGGATGGGCAATGTGTCAACCATTGCCATATGCCGATTTTCTGTGGGTCGACGATGTATCGAATTTTGACATATCATCTATCGCGTTCGATTCACCTATAGGCTATGTTCTCGAAGTAGATTTAGAGTATCCGCAGCATCTTCATGACGCGCACATTGACCTACCGTTTTGCCCGACGCGCAATAAGCCGCCCGGCAAGCGGGAGTATAAACTCCTCGCAACGCTTTACGATAAGAAGCGCTACGTAATACACTATCGTAATCTGCAGCAGTGCACGCGCCACGGGCTACGCATAACAAAAATATATCGCATACTACAATTCACGCAGTCAGCGTGGCTTCAAAAATACATCGAACTCAACACACAGTTTAGAACACGAGCGAAAAACTGATTTTGAAAAAAATTTATATAAATTGATGAATAATGCGGTATTCGGCAAGACGATGGAAAATGTGCGCAATCATATGGATGTAAAATTATTAACAAAATGGGACGGACGGTACGGTGCGGAGGCAATGATCGCGAAACCAAATTTTCATAGTACAAGCATATTTTCGGAAAAATTAGTTGCCATAGAATTACGCAAACTCGAAGTTAAATTCTACAAACCAATCTACGTCGGCATGTGCATACTCGACGTATCAAAAGTATGTCTTTATGAATTTCACCACGAATACATGTCACCGCTCTATCGTGACAATTGTAGAGTAATGTACACCGACACGGATAGTTTAATATATCAAATTAAATGTCAGGATGTCTATGAAAATTTGAAACGTGACATCGCTCGATTTGATACCAGCGATTACGCCGCGAATAATATGTACGGTATACCGCTCGCGAATAAAAAGGTGCCGGGTCTGATGAAAGATGAGAATAACGGCGCGATAATGACCGAATTCGTCGGGCTTAGAGCAAAAATGTATGCTTTGCGGGTGGATGGTAAAAAGGACACTAAAAAGGCAAAAGGTGTCAAAAGTAACGTCGTAGCGCGTAGTATAACATTCGACGATTATACGCGCTGTCTTAATGACGAGATTGAAATAACGCGTCAGCAGTCATGTATAAGATCGAAATTGCATAAAGTGTATACCATCAGCGACACGAAAATTGCTCTAAGTCCCTACGACGACAAGCGGTATGTCGTACCAAACACAGCGACATAAATCAATCTGTTTCGGGAAAAAACTCCTCAAAACATCAACAATTAACGGTACCACAACCGTTCCGCCGAATAATTATTTTCAGTGAGCATGCGCGGCTTATCACGGGCGCCTCTTTTCACCAATAATTATCGCGATCGCCCGCTCGCGCATGCTTTCTGCCAGCCGTCGTCCCGTTAATTTTGACAGCGGCCAATTACGCGTAATGCGCTCAGGTCACCTCGCGCAACGTTTAAAATCCGCAAAACTATTGGCGCTTCACGCGAAGGTGGGCTCCATCCTACAAATTATAAAAGGAGAGCTCACACCCGGTTTAAGGGCCTTATCGCTTTTCCGCCGTGAACCGCATAACGCAAACCGCATACTTGATAAACCGCTAAAAATTTGTTGACGACCGCCGCTTATTCCGCACTTTGATTTTTGATTACGATTTCAATGTAAAATAATTAACATTTGTAAGAAGTTTGGTAAAGTGTATTTGTCATTAAGTGTGTTAGAGAATTAAATTCTTTTGACAGAAAAGTGACTCATCCTTTGTGCCGCGCGACCTTTTCTTACGCAGCGCGTTCGCGAACAACTTTTTAAAATGATTAAATCACACTCTTGAATGAATGAAACTATTGCTTTGGCATATAATTCTCTGGCAATACTTTCACATTTGTTGTCATAAATTGTATATTTATTTTATAAATTTTTTGACCACAATTAAAAATATTAACTTTACAAATGTAATTGTAATTTACAGAAAGGATCTAAGCACATTAGAATTAGTGTCCTCAACTAATCAAAGATGTTTATAGAAAAAACATAAAGAACCAGTTCTTGAGCAGTTTGAGGCTCTTCCAATAAAAACTTTTTGTTGTGTAAAGCAGAATAGACTGCCTGCACTATCAACAAACCAACAGGCTGTAATTAGAAATAAACTAATAGAATGTAATAGCGAAACTGCAGTAGCTAAGCACAGGTAATATACCACATAACTTAATTTAAAATAAAAGTTTATATTATAAGTAGATATATGTATATAAATAAATATAATTTAATTTTTTACATAAATTTATAGAAATCGCAACATAAATGTATCCAGAACTCCATTTCAACAAATCCAAAATCAAATGTCTACTAATGCTTGTAGTGTTAAATCACCGCTAATTTTTCATACAGTTGATAATAACAAAAATACGTGTTCACCAAATGATATGAATGCTAACTGTGCTTCAATTAGCTCGCAGAATGTTGCTCAATATTTTATACATAATGTCGTGAATAATGCTATCAAGTTAGACATTATTTCATTGGTGAATGATGTAACAGTTGTTTTGGATGATTGTTGTAGAAAAACTTATAATACTGCAATAATATGTGATAATGTATTGCAAATAGCGATCAGTACAAAAGAATCTAAATATAAATGGAAAAAAAAGAAAATATAGGGTAACAGGAAACAGGTAATATATTTTTATTAAATACAGTTATGAAACAATTTAACGAACAATTTATTAAATACAATTTTTTTTTTAATTACAGATGTTATAATTTGTATACGTATTCAAAGGATAACTGGTCAGAAAAAGCGTGCAAATATTTTTGGTAAAAAGAATTCAAAAATATATATACGATTCATGGCAACAAATATGAAAGTGTAGCTAGGGAATTATATGCCAAAGCAACAGCTTTATTCGTTCAAGAATGTGGCTTAATCGTTTCACAGAGTAAACAGTGGCTAGCACATTCGCTTGATGGCGTAGTTATAAAAAATTTTAGTCTGTGGAGATTACTAGAAATAAAGTGTTCTTTTGAATTACAAGAAACAGAAGAAGAAACATTGGTAAAGAAATGTAAATTTTTATGTTTAATAAAAAATGAGTTAAAGCTCAAAACACGACACCAGTATTATGCTCAGATACAATTTGGCATGGGCTTATTGAACTTAAAATATTGTAATTTTGTAATTTATTCTAATGTTTCACATACCATAAAAATTATAATGGTTGATTTAAGTGAGAAATATGCATGTAATCTGTTAACTACTCTTAAGAACAATTATTTAAAAAAAAATGTTGCATGAAATATGCAAAAATTCAAAAATATTATAGAAAAGTGCAATATCGTTAAGTACAAAGTTTAAGTATTATTAAGTATAAAGTATTGTTACAAAATTTCAAGGTTTAAAGCAAATTATTTAAGAAATAATAGAAGTATAAATGATTTATTTAATTAATTTATGTATAATTTTTTAATATAGAATACAAATTTTTAAGAACTATAAAATAAACTTTGTTTTTGTTGGTCATTTATAATTAAAATTTGTCATCAGCAAGAATAGAAGTGCTTAAATTAGCCAGTCCACAGCAAATAAATATGTCGTCAATATAGTTATAAGAAACCAAGGAAAATTATTCAAAATTTGAAATTGTTTAATTCGCTGGTTCATCCTTTCAATATCCACTCTTGCACATGCGATTTAGCTATTTTGAAGTGCCTCTTCTTCTGATAATTGTTTATTTTTCAAAAAAAGGCAGTCTGATCAATTTAATCCTTCTTTGCATACACTTATCATCGATTAAAAACCCTCTATCTACCATTACAGCATCTCTTGTACTTTCTAAATTTTTAAGGATTTCACTGTGATTAAATATAGTTTTATTTGAAGCTCTTCCTCCAAATGCTTCACTAACATACACAATTATACCTGCTGAAGTCACTTCAGTCATAAATTTTACCGTCAAATCTCCTTTATAATGAGAGTAAAATTTGATACAACATTTTAAACATTTTGGCTTTTGTATTTTTATTTCCGTACAATCTAACACAGATGTAGTTGCTGGATATTTGTTAAAACATTTCGGCATATTCCGATTAATCTCTTCTTTCGGAACTCTTGAAATAACAGATTGTAAAATAGTTGATAGTTTTTATACTGTGTCATAAAAAATATTTCGAATAGTCACAACACAAACTTGATTAAATAAAACTGCAAGTGCATTAAAAGGTATATCTAATTTCAGCTTTCCAGTTGTTAAAATTATACTTTCACGAGTACTTAATAAACGTTTTTTTTTTTGAGGATATATTTTATTCATTTTTGTCAATTCATTTAAAATTTAAAAATTCGTTATATTACACATTGTGATTAAGTCTTTCTCATTTTTTATGAAAGCACAAAAGGAAATGTTAAAGTCACCACTAGTGACTTGTACACCTTTATCATTACACACCTTCTCTGCACTATTCTGATCTGGCATTGTATTATTTAAATTTGTTGCGACTTGTTCTAACTTATTATTTACTATTGACATTTCAGAATCACAATCCATGATTTTTAAATCACAATCTGAGTCGTGATGTTCTGGTTCAGTTTCAAATGTATTGGTTTTATTTATCTCTAAATAAGCTGAATTGTTTTGCAATGATTCTTCTTGTGAAAAAGTATCTGAACTTAAAATTGATTCATCAACTTTAAATATTTTTTTTAGCTTTCTCTTCAGTTTTCTACGTTTCTATAACAAAAAGAAATATAATTGTTCAGAAAATAGATTTTATGAGAGGATTTTATTCTTTCTTAATGTGAATTTATTAAATATTTAGACTAGATATATATAAGTACGTGTGTATTAGGCGACGGCTCTAACCCAAGTGCGAGAACCAAGGTGATCCGCAGTTTCGGAGCCACTTGTTTTTGCGTGATATCATCATGCACGATTCACAAACACAAAACAAGGTGGGGAGGCTGTGTGCGTCCCCTCTCATACTTGTTATATATTTACTAATATTGAACTTTTATACAATATAAATGTATCACACATTTCAACAATAATAATTAATAAAAAATAAAATATTTTGGTTTATGTAAAATTAATTTAATATGCGTGTACATACAATTTTTTCTTGTCTTTGTAAATTTTCTGCTTGTTTGCATTTTGACATATTTACTGGCGTTGGTACAGCATCTTTTTTTAGGATTCGCAATTTAGCATGCTGATCTATAGAAAAAAATATTATAGTGATTATTATTACTTTATTACTTTATGTTTACTTTATGTACTAACCTGGAAAATAATAGTCCTTTGCAATAAAATGTAATGAACAAACTAATAGCTCCCTGTTATCATCGACAACATTTAATATTCTGAGCCATTCTGAACGTTTATCCACAAATTCCACATTGCCAAATAAATTGGTTCTTGCGATTTTAGCACTTCCATATTTTGGAATTTGGTGAAAGCTTAAATTAATCAAAGAAAGGATTATGTTATATCTTTTGGAGCCACACGTTTTTACGCAGCAATTTCCAGTGGCTACTTTTTTTTTATGCTGAGGAGAAAATTCCATTATCTTCTCAACAAATTTATTTTTTAATTTTTTACAATTTTTTTTCAAAGTGCTTATTTTTCCACAATTTCACTGAATATCGTACAATAAAACTATCGATGCGGTAGCCATATTGATTAGTTCACGCAGCGGCCGCCAGTGTCGCACTAAATATTTAAACTCCCAATACATAATTTTAGTTCTTGAATTTTTATTATGTACATAATGGAAATTCACTAATTCTAATTTCTTATGTACATAATAGAAATTCAAGAATTCTAAATTAACTGAATTTCTATATATACATAATTTGAATTTACTGAATTTCTATTTCTCTTTTTAATTGAGAAGCTAGTCGAAACCACTCAATCACAAAATTAATAAACAATTATTTATCAGATTTTAACTATTACTATACACTAAATCTTTTAATATACATTACTATCGCTACACTAACTTCTCGATACATACAACTGTCAAAATATGCAATGACAGGCGCTCATGAAGTAAACGCTGTGACAGAACCAATCGGCATCGCGGAAAAGAGGCAATAATACTTCGAGATTTTCGAGATAAACCTCGATACATTCGAGAATCGACTTAACATGCCTTTTTCAAAGAAAGGATTATGTATAAAAATAGACATATTTCACATATAATTTTACGATTATATTATTTATATATAATTATTATTACCAAAAATAAAAGTGTGTAATATTAAAGAAACGACCGATATTGGACTAAAAAGGCTTTATTTCAATTAAAATGTCATGACGTTTCGACCTGTGATTTAGGTCCTTTTCAAATGAGCTGAAAAATTAGATATAGTTATGTATTATTACAATAAATTAAGATAAAAAGAAGCAACAAAAAATTACACAGAATTCTTACATAATATTGGAGATGACTACATAAGTACAACAGTGCGCGAATTTTATAACTTTTCACAAATATATGTACATATACATATTTTGAGATTAAACTTTGTATCTTAAAAGACTTCTCGTCGGTAAAAGCGCGTGTTCATGTAATACAATCAATTTTAAACTAATTTGATAACCTTGTCATAAATAATATTTAGATTCTCAGTATCCTTTTGAGTGTTTAACGTGTTATTAACTTTTTTTATGTAAAACATTTTATTGCAAACATATTGGCAGATATGGTTATGGATGACCTGGAAACTAGTTACTTGGAAAGGTTCGATTTTAATGTTAGACGATATTTTAGATATGTTGATGACATCTTCGCGGTTATACCTCGTGATAAAATTGATTTGATTTTGAATACTTTTAATAATTATCATAAACAACTAAAATTCACACACAAAATGGAAAGTAATAACAAGATTAGTTTTTTAAACACCACTATTTTTAGAAACGGAAATCTACTAATTACTGACTGGTATCACAAGCCGACTTTTTCAGGTCGATACATTAATTATTTTTCGGGTCATCCATATAAACATAGAATCAATACAATAATTAATTTGGTGGACCATCCAATTCTTTTATCAAATGATCAATTCCATAAAAAGAACATAGAAATTGTTAAACAAATTTTGACCAATAATTGTTTTTCGCTAAATATAGTAGACCGAATTATTAAAAAACGTGTACAGGTACTAAAAACAAAAAGAATCTCAATTCGACTTAAGACAAAAATATTCAAAAAGTTAGTTTTGAAAAAACTCCTTTCATTACGTTACCGTACATTAAGATTAGACTTAGTAATGACATCAGTAACTCTCTTTTAAAAGTAGGTTTAAAATTAGTATATTCGAATCCCAAAAAATTAAATACATTAATCAAATGCGGAAAAGAAAGTATTTCAAAATTAAATCAAATTAAGGTAGTTTACCAGATTAAGTGCAAAAATTGTGAGTTCTGTTACATCGGACAAACAGAGAGACACTTAATTAAACGCATTAAAGAACACAAAAATAATATTAAAATGCATGAGAGCAATTGGTCGGTCATAAGCAAACACAAATAGAGTTTAATCACGACTTCGATTGGGATAATCCAATAATTTTACATAATGAAAAACATACTAGAAAAAGAAATTAAGAGTTTAACAAGGCTCTGTAATATAAATATAAATTTAACATATAAGACAGGCAATAAGAGCCAAATCGCGGATGACAATGCGTTATCCTAACGAAACTAAACTATTTTGTCAAAATTTGTTTAACAATTTCTATGTTCTTTTTATGGAATTGATCATTTGATAAAAGAATTGGATGGTCCACCAAATTAATTATCGTATTGATTCTATGTTTATATGGATGACCCGAAAAATAATTAATGTATCGACCTGAAAAAGTCGGCTTGTGATACCAGTCAGTAATTAGTAGATTTCCGTTTCTAAAAATAGTGGTGTTTAAAAAACTAATCTTGTTATTACTTTCCATTTTGTGTGTGAATTTTAGTTGTTTATGATAATTATTAAAAGTATTCAAAATCAAATCAATTTTATCACGAGGTATAACCGCGAAGATGTCATCAACATATCTAAAATATCGTCTAACATTAAAATCGAACCTTTCCAAGTAACTAGTTTCCAGGTCATCCATAACCATATCTGCCAATATGTTTGCAATAAAATGTTTTACATAAAAAAAGTTAATAACACGTTAAACACTCAAAAAGATATTGAAAATCTAAATATTATTTATGACAAGGTTATCAAATTAGTTTAAAATTGATTGTATTACATGAACACGCTCTTTTACTGACGAGAAGTCTTTTAAGACACAAAGTTTAATCTCAAAATATGTATATGTATATTTATGAAAAGTTATAAAATTTGCGCACTGCTGTACTTATGTGGTCATCTCCAATATTATGTAAGAATTCTGTGTAATTTTTTGTTGCTGCTTTTTATCTTAATTTATTGTAATAATACATAACTATATATAATTTTTCAGCTCATTTGAAAAGGATCTAAATCACAGGTCGAAACGTCATGACATTTTAATTGAAATAAAGCCTTTTTAGTCCAGTATTAGTCGTTTCTTTAATATTACATACTTTTATTTTTGGTTTTAATTTTATACTGGCGAATTGATTTCTCACACTAAATTAATTAAGACAATTTATATTAATAATTATTAATATAAAAAAGGAAGGAATACTATAGGCAACAAAAACCAACTATGACGAGCAAACCAAATTACGATGTCACATTATTAAAATATTAAAACATTTATTAATCTTAAAAAAACTTAAATAAAATTAAATTTAAATTCTTTCTCGACAGTCTTTCTCAATATAATATAATGTTAATAGATAATATAAATTTACATTAAGCCGCAGATTTGGTCAAAACATATTTAATTTTCTATCGATAAATTAACGCAGATTTCTAATTGCCTATACTCTCGCTTTTACAATTATCATTTTAATTAACATTATATTATATTGAGAAAAACTGCCGTGCAGTCGAAACGTATATGTACATGTAATTTAAATTTAGTTTTATTTAAGTTTTTTTAAGATTAATAAATGTTTTAATATTTTAATAATGTGACATCGTAATTTGGTTTGTTTGTCATAGTTGGCCTTTGTTTCTTATAGTATTCCTTTCTTTTTTATATTTATATTTATACGAGCTTAGTAGTTTTATAAATTTATACATCTTTATATTTAAAAACTTGTAATTTTTATATTTACTTATTCTTCTTAATTAATAATAATAATAATAATTATTATTATTATTAATTATTATTATTATTAATTATTATTATTATTATTTATTATTTATATATAATTATATATATAAAAAATTTCTCCCGGGATGTGTGTGTGTGTGCCCTGCGCAATTAGCGGATAAATCGGGTGTAAGATCAAAAGCGAAACGTGTGTATCCTTTGGAATAACATCTCTATTTATGGAATTTTCCTCGTTCAAAAAATGAATATCGTGAAAAAAAAGTTTGATAAGCTTCGACGTAAAGCGGTTCTTCCAACGAGAAATTTGGTTGTAATAATCTATTAGGAATTTACATACCGTTGACGTATGTACAGTGAAAAGAAAATGCCGTAATTTTTAAAATGAAACGGATTTTTCTATTTCCATTAAATGCTTTATTATTAAGAAAACTGACTATTATTATTCGTTTGGATAATTGTCCGATTACGTTATCTAATATTTCACCCATAACACCACTGTGAATTGTGAATGTTTTAATCTCAATTTTCGTAAACGTATAGTTGGCTGTAACAACATTTTAGCATGGGCTAGTAGCATTCCTGCGCATATTTTCGCTCTTCTTACTATCAAGCTGGCGTCGAGGATATTTGATGCGTTGCTACTCTCCACAAGACAGTCTCTAATCTTTAGTCGGTTCAATTCTTATTTTAATTGAAGGATTATTATTATGTTCTGCAATTGTTAAAAAAATATTTACTTTAAACTCTAATTCCTATTTAAGAATTAATATTTTTAAAAATAATACATTAGAAAGTGTATTTATACATATACAATATGTGGCAGTATACGTCAGAAGTGCGGCGCTGCTTAGTTCCGCCGATGCCGCTAGGCGGCGCGCGCTCGGGAGACTAACCCGTAGTTGAAAGTAAGCGTGCGCGGCTACATATATGAGAGGCGTGTAGTACTGGACATGGCAGCATACAAAAATAAATATGTATAATAAAATGTGTAATAAAATATATTTTGAGAAAAAAAGGAATTTTTTATTGTACTAAAATTTAGGGATGTTTGATTCTTCCACAAGAATCGATTCTTGAATCGATCTACTTTAAAAAATCGTTAAATTTTCAAATTATTATTTTAATTTTAGTTATATTTTTTTAAAACAATTATATTATATTGTATATTAATTTTTGATGGCGAGATAAAAATTGTGGTGTACTACACCGTGTCCTTTTTATTTCGTGAATGATGTAACACGAGATTTTATAATATTAACATTTTATAATATTAACACATTTTATAATATTAAATATACATTTATATATAAAAAACACATTTCATAATATTAAAAATTCAGTCTTTTAATTGCCACTCTTTGGCTCTCAAAGAATTCAAAAAAAGTAATTGTAATGATCTGGAGAAAGTTGATTTCTGTCCTCAGTTAAAATATTTCTAGCTCGTGAAAATATTCTTTCCAAAGGTACTGATGTTGCAACCACAGGTAAATATTTTTTTTGCAACTTTGCTAAGTGTTGGTAAATCATTTTCTATTGCTTAGATCAATAGAGGACATTGGATTTTCTTTCAACTTTGCTGGTAATTGATATAAGTAATGGTTTAAATTGGTTGGCATTTTATCTTGATTTCTTTCATTTTCATTTGCAACTTTTCCTTCAACAAGATTCTCGTGAAATATCCAGAGATCAGATGCCTCATTTCATGACATTTGGTTCAGTCATCATCGTATCACCATCAGAAATATTTGCTTGGTCAATTTCTTCCATACATTTAGCAATATAATTGACTGATTGCGCACATGCTACAAGTTCGTTCTGTTGAAAATGCAATCGCATAAATCGAGAATCTAATATTGTCGAAATTGCAATAATTCGATTAACTGTTATGTTTCCAAATATTTTCGTGGATTTCAAATTGGAGACGATTTATTAAAGTTTGTGCAGTTGGCGTCTGCAAATGTATGCAAAGCGATTGAATCTTCTTTTTCAGGCAGATCATTAGAATCATTTTGCTGATCATGACATACTTTTCTCCACAAAGTTCTTTCGTTATTTGTTCAATTGATCGCAAAACTTCAAGAATTTCTTTTGCGAGTAGCAGTTCAGCTGCCATCAACATTGGAGGTGAGCTTAGTATTTTCAATAAAATTGATCCAACTGTATCCGCCAATAGAATAAAGCGTTCTAACATATAATATGTAGAATTCCAACGCGTATCAACACACTGAATTACCTTGAGAGCGTTGACCTTTCGTAGTTCACTAGCAGCAATTGAGGATTGTTTAAAGAAGGTCACAATTGTTTTAATCTTTGTCATCAAAACTTTTGCGTCATCAAAGTCCATAGTATGTGTAGCAACCAAATTTAATGTGTGAGCAAAACATAGAAGATGTTTATTACATTCCAATGTATTCTGAACTGCTTTTACAATGTTTGCTTCATTGTCTGTTATCATTACAACAACGTTGTCTATCAATGTTCCACTCATCCATCACATTTTTTATCCACTTATTTAAAACTTCAGCTGTGTGCCGTTCCGTTACTTCAGTTACACCTATCGTTGTGAATTGTAATTCGTCTTCAAACTCATAATGTGCTGTCATTCCTAAGTAACTCACGGTGTTGAATGTATCGGTCTAGAGATCAGATGTGAGCGAAACGTGCTGAACGGTATTTAGTCTATCTTTAGCAATTAATGATAAGTAATTGTATTTTTCTTCATATATTCAGTAATCTATTTTCTTTCCAGGCATACTGTATAAAGGAACAGTAGTTTTTATAAGGTATTTGAAACCTTCTCTATTTACAATATTAAAGGGGATATTATCTTTGGCGATCATAACCAGTATGGCATTAATTATTTCTCCAGCTTTTGATTCTCCTTCTGAAAAAATCATAAATTTTTAATGTAATATAAAAATAATGTAATGTAATCTTATTTATGTTAAAATATTATAAGAAAGGAAAACAGGTTTTGAAAAAAAATTAATTTTACTTTAAAGAATCGTAATATTATTAATTATTGTATAGTGTAACAAAGAAATAATTGTTACTCTTGAGAAAAAAAGACATACTTTATTATTTAATCAATTTTATTTCTACGTGAAATTTGTTTGTATTGTTTTTTACTAAATTAAAAAAAATAAGATGCTTTTTTTTATAAAAAACTGTTCATATAAAGGGCTATAAAAATAAATTTCATATACAAAGTAGGAATATTTTATATTATATTACCTTTAAACGATTTGATTTGCTTGAAAATATAGTTAATCCTTGGTTGAAAACAAAATGTTTTACTTGAAGAAAATTTTTCAGACACTTCTGATTCTATCATTAAAGCTGTTGGTGAAGCATTGGATGACCTAATGGTCATTGCATCTGATTCCTTCACTGTTGATGACGCTGGTGACAGTGGTGACAGCGTTGATAATGTCGATACCAATAGCATTGATGAAGTCGACGGTTCTAAGATTGAGCATTTAGCTTGATTATTATCACTTGTATGATTCTAACAAAAAGAAAAAGATGAGAGAGTGAGTAAAACCGCAGTGAAAGGACGAGTTTCCTAACAATGTATTATGTATATAAAATCTAAGAAATTGATTTACTGAATTATTTGTCTGTTGCATTTTATCAGCTTTAGCAGTCACTTTTATAAAAGTTTTTTTTATATCAGGATTATTTGGATGCTTTCAAATCAAATGATTTTTTTAAATTGGTGTTTCCACCGGATCCACCAGACTTTACATCGGTAGAGCAAATTTTACAAATACCACCAGTTGGATGTTTTATAAAAAAATGCCATACTTCCTTTTTTAAGTAAAGGTGTTACTAGAAAAAAAATAAAATATTTTTATTTTTCTATAAAATTTCTGCAAATATAAAAATCAGAAATTGTAAAAAAATTTAGGGTAGGTGAGGTTATGATCAACCTTTATAAAATCATAGTGCAGATTGAAAAATAACTTACTTTTTTCTATACTTGCTCACTCGTTAAACCCAACACCTTCTTTCAATTTAATACCAATTTAGCATTCAAGATTCTTATCATTATTGACAAGCAGGTAATACCAATTAATATTCGAGAATAATTATTAGCAAGCAGGTAACATAAAAAATGGTAGGAGAGGAAATGAATATATGTGCATGACAAAATATTACAATCAATACACATCACACACAATATTTTTGCAGTACAGTATTATAATTCTATACATACCTAATAATTGTAATAAATTTTCATTCCTGAAAATTTACGACGCACATTGCACAACGCAGTTTAACGGTTCAACGCACAATACAAGTTAAGTCAGAAGACTCATGGCTCTAGCAGACCAGCGCGATTTTGCGACACGCAACGCGCGATATCCAATAAGCGTACAGCTTTTTTCAAAAAGCAGTACGTTCATTGGATATCGCGTGTCGTGAAATCGCGCTGGTCTGTCAGAACCATGTAATGTCAATGCTTTAAAAGAAAAATCGGTTCATCGATTCTGAGGGGCTATTCTCGAAATAATGCGTATGCGCAAGTACTGATTTGCGAGCGCTCGAATTCAAAAGTGTATTCTCGAACCAAAAATGCGTGCGCGGGGACGGTAGCGCATTCGCAAATTTTTACTCGCAATGCAACGAGTGGGTAACAAGCTCTCGCATCTCTAATTGCGCATACGTTCCGTTAAAAAAGACACATATTTATCGTAATGGAGTTAATAAATCAAGCTATTGCATTAAATGAATTAGAAGCTGCCGAAATTGCTGCAGAACAACGGAATCCTCGTCAAATTTTTGATGAACGTGATCCGTTTGAATTAAGTGATAATAGGTTTATTAAGATATTTAGGCTATCCAAAAATATTTAGTTAACGAATTCATTGATGATGTTCAACCTTGTATGCGGGAACCATCGAGGAAATCTTCTTTAAGCGTACAAAGAAAGGTATAAAAAATTTATTTTTATAACTGCATATTACACATAATTTAACTTATTTTAATAATTTATTTATATTGTTTACCTAATAGATATTCTCTGCATTACGTTTTTTTGCAAACGGTAGTTATCAAATGGATATATAGGTAACAATGTGGACATTGCCGTTAGTCAGTCTTCGATATCAAGAAGTATTCACGAAGTAATTAATGCCGCTAATTAACCTAACGTAATGAATAAGTGGATACGATTTCCTCGCACTAGAGCAGAACTTATAATTATCTACGTAATGGGTAATTCACGCATGAATTACATGTTCTCATTTCTGTTTTCATTTCTTATGAATGTAATGTGTGAAATCATATATAAATATGTTATATACATACAAGTGAGAGAGAGAGACATAAATATTTTTGTATTATACATATACAGATTTTACCGGAATCACAGATTCCCAGGTGTTTATGGGTGTATTGATTGCACACATGTTGCAATATTCCCTCCCAAAATTAATGATGAGATTTATCCGGAGCATGCATATGTTAATCGTAAAGGATACCATTCAATAAATGTTCAATTAGTAGGTATACTTTTTACAGCAATAACATGTGTGTGTATGTGTGTGTGTGTTTTTGTAAAATTCCATTTTCCTTTTTAGATATGTGATTTTCGATTAAGAATCATAAATGTAAATGCACGATTTCCGGGAAGCTCACATGATGTATACATCTGGAATAATTCAAATGCTAGACAACTAGCGGAACAAGTATATGTAAGATATGGGAGAAATACTTTCTGTTTGCTCGGTATGTACAATATATTTATTACAATACTTTTTATTTTGTTCATACGTGTTTTCATATGTATGCTTCAAACTCATATAATAATTGCTTCAATTTGCAGGTGATTAAGGATACCTTGGATGCCACCATGGATGCTAACACCTATTGCTAACGCACAGCCGATGACCCCAGAAGCTCGATATAATGAACGACAAATGTCGTGCCGTTCGTTGATTAAAAGGTGTAATGGCCTTTTAAAAATGAGATTTTGTTGTTGCCTAAAGCATCGACTATTACACTATTCTCCAGTTATAGCTTCTAAAATAATCAACACTTGTGTTGTTCTCCATAATATGTGTATAGCACATAATGTACCAGATCCGTTATCGGAAGAAGGAGATGATCTATTAGATTTTGGAATGTATGTTGATGACTGCAATATTATTCCAGAAATAAGAAATGCACGTAGGGTCAATCCGGATTTAGCAGCGGGCCGATTAGTCCAAAATCAAATAATTAAAAACTATTTTACTTGAATTACACATAATATATACTCTTTGTAATTATTAGATAAATATATAAAATAAAAGACAGAAAATTCATTTCTTAACAATTGTTTATTTATTATTAATCAACTTTAATATATATATACAGGGTGTCCGGTAAGTGTTGCCTCAACCGTCGTGTGCAGGTAGAGTAAGTTAAACCGAATAGGAAAGTCCTCTACCGTTTTGCGATTTTTGCAATAATGTATTATTAAATCAAAAAGATCGGCTAATCTACGCGCGCGACGAGATGAAACGGCCCCTTGTCACACGATACACGGCGCGCGGCAAAGCGGAGGGAGGAGCAAACGCGATGGCTACGAACGGCGCGTAACGCTAAAACTCCGCGACAAACTATTTTCTCTCTCTTTTCATCTCACTTTTTTTTACTAAAAACGAGTCTTTTTATTTTCAAAATGGCATCTTGATTAATTATTGTAAAGTACAGTTTTAAAAAATTAATAATCGCATTGACATCATTTTCGACGATGCATCTCATTAAAATTTAACATGCATACAAAGCAAAATAAAAGTCTGATGCAAATTACACCATACACGGAGAGAATTTTCTCTTATTAGAATTTACCTTGAAAATCATGGTAATCGTGGGATAATATTGGTGTAAGAAAAATTTTATAAGAGTTTCTCTGATTAATATTTACTACATTAAAAATTATTAATATGAACATAGTAAAATTAATCGAGTACATTTTTTATTTTATTGTGATAGATATTAATATTTTTATTGTGGTAAATATTAATCAGAAAAATTCTTGTAAAATTCTTTCAATACCATTGTCCCACGATTACCATAATTTTCAGGGCAAATTTTAAGAGAAAATTTTTTATGTGTAGTATTCGGATACGTTCTATCAAAATTTTACGTTTTTAAAATAATCAATAAATGATAATAACGAGAGAGAGAGAAAGAGAGAGAGAGAGAGAGAGAGAGAGAGAGAGAGAGAGAGAGAGTAAGTGAGGAACGTTATTATCATAGTTTGTTGAAAACTAGGATGAAAGAACATCGCAACAACATAAAAAGAAACGCGTCACAATTATCAGTCATATCGGAACATAGATTATTGAACCATGAATTTAATTGGGAGGATGTAAAAGTCTTAGACGAGGAGCCTTTTTTAGGTAAACGTTTGATATCCGAAATGATCCACATAAAACGGCAGAGGAATAGTTTAAATTTACATAGCGACACTGATAAATTAAACGAGAATTTTGATCTGTTAATAGAAAAATTTACCAAAATCTAGCTTTGTGATTATACATAGCCGGTTTTTTTTATTAGACCTTTGACATGAGTGCCGATAAGTTTTAGTTGTTTTTATTTTTATTTTCATATTTTATTTTTATATTTTTATATTTGTTTTTTGCGTATATATGTATCGACTGGGTCGAGGTAGAATACCGCACAGTCGTTAGAGTGATGTGTCACGTGTAGCATCGTCTTCTCTCTGTTTTTACTGTCGGGGTGAGTGTACTTCCCGGTTTTTAATTTTTAATTTTTGTGGATTTTTCTACGTTTAATCTATACTATGTTGATTAGTGTTGGTAAGGGAGTCACTGCTCTGCTTCCTTTCTGACGATGGTCACCGTTAGGGAGACGCTCCGACGGCCGGACGGTTTGAATAGGGAGGAGAATGATATGTAATTTATTTGCGGATTGTATGTATATGAGTTTTATAATTTTCTGTTTGTACCGATTATCTTTTATTTTTGTTTCTTTGTATTTTGCAGCTACTGAAGAAGACCCGAAGTGGGTCGAAACGTTTAGAATTTAATAAATGAGTTTGATTTGAGATCTCATTTTAATTTATTAATTTTGTGCATGTCGTCCGCACAGGCTCCGATTGCCGTTGAGATTTTATTTTTATTGTAACACAATAATTCGAGCCGAGATTAACTGTTTTTATATTGAATTTACGCTGGCTGTAATAATGCGTCCGTTGAGGAATTTCTTCCAATTTGTTGGACACAGTTTCAATTGAAGCGCTGTCAAACATTTGAAGGATTGGATTAAATTAAACAAGAGCCTGATTAGATTAAACTTGCGAATCAAATTTTTAAAAGATTGTTTAAATCAGAATGTTACACCGTCTCATCTTATATTTCTTTCTCGTTATGTTAATAATTTATATCATTATAAGTCTGCATTGAAACACAAATTTATTATTAAACGTACTATTAAAGACATTTTAAGAAATGAAATTTATGATGCTCATAGACAGATGCACAAAGTTAGATTGGATATTTATGAAATCGTTCGTTACATCATGATAGATCTCCCAGTGTGTTATTGCGATGGGTTTTTCGGTGAGCAAAGCAGATCATTACATTATTTTTATAATAAGGAGCGGGTTCGACTGGATGATAAATTTAGATGGCTCTTAGATAAACAAAATAAATTCAATAATAGAAATATTCGTCCTATCCAATATTATTACACATGTACGAAAGAATTTTCTTCAAGGCCATGTGAGTCAGGGCCGTCTCAGTCTCTCAGCGTTTCCTTGAACCCGACTTCCTTTGTTTCTTTAAATCCTGATGTTGCTGACAAAAGAGATAAATGGTTTTTAAATTTATCATCCGTATCGATACCGGTTGAAATTCGAGATTTGTTGCGGTTAGGAGAGAACTTCTGTCTGCCAGTATTTGACAAAGATAAAACCACCATAGAGTTGTTGAAAAATATAGAACAAAATATTTTTAAACTCCCTGTGGAAAAACGATCTGCAGTCAGAAATAGAGCCTTTCCCATAATAAATAAATTCCATATTTCCATGTCTGAAAAAGCTCACACAAAAAATAGTTTTTGTAAGGCTTACAAATTGACGGGTAAATTCATCCAAGACAATCCCGATATTTTATTTATGAAGGCGGATAAAGGTAACATCACGGTTGCGATGAACAGAGATATGTACATGGACAAAATGTGTGATTTGCTGGCTGACCGGGATACTTATACTGTTGTTAAAAAAGATCCGACTAGGAACCTAATTAATCAATTACACGGAATTTTAATGAGATGGAAAATGAAGAATTACATTTCTTCAACAACATATAAATCCCTGAACTGCACGGACGGGGTTCTACCGAGAGCGTATGGTCTGCCGAAGGTGCATAAACCGAATTGCCCTTTACGTGTCATCGTGTCATCTAGGAATACACCTCTTTATTACTTGGCAAAATTTTTACATAAGATAATATATAAGGCAATTCCGAAACCTGATTCGGCTATTTCTGATAGTTTCCAATTAGTGAACAAATTAAATGGTTTATGTGTGGATAGTGATGTGAAGCTAGTTTCACTAGATGTTGCATCATTGTTCACCAATGTACCATTGGATATGGCTATTGATAGTTTAATTAACAGATGGGGGTATATTGAAAAAGAGTGTATTATTCCACGAGATGAATTTTTATTGGCAATTCGTTTTATTATGAATTCGACTTATTTTATGTTTAATAATGTATGTTATCAACAGACTTTTGGCACGCCTATGGGTTCCCCCCTCTCACCGATCATTGCGGATATCACGTTGCAAGATTTGGAGAGTAGAGCGATTGCTGCGATTCCAATGTCATTTCCATTTTATTTTAGATATGTTGACGATATCGCGTTGGCGGCCCCACCCTCCATGCTTAAAATTGTTTTAAACACTTTCAATTCTTTCCATCCTAGATTGCAGTTCACCATGGAGGAGGGGGTTGACAACCGATTGAATTTTTTAGACGTCACCATTATTATAAATAATGGGAGCATTGAGTTTGATTTGTTTCATAAGCCGACGTATTCAGGCAGATATTTAAATTTTGAATCGCAGCATCCTCTCTGTCATAAAAGGGGCACCATTATCAGCCTCATTGATAGAGTTTTTTGGCTATCTCATCCGAAATTCCATAAAGGTAACTTTGAGTCTATGATTGGAGTTCTTTTGTCTAATAATTATCCTCTCAATTTGATATTTCAAACATTACAAGCGCGGTTAAAAAAGTTGTTCTTCCGCTACAATAATAAGTTGCATAACAATAGAGCAAATATATGCAATGACAAGATCCTTACGCAGAAAAAAGTTTCGTACTTTAATATTCCGTATATTAATAATGTATCGAAGAGAATTGAGGACATTACACGTGATTTGGATGTCATTCCATCCTATACAGCAATTAACAGTCTCCGTAAATTCATTAAAGTACACAAGGATAAGTTACCAAGGGAACTCCATAACAATGTAGTTTATAAAATTGATTGTATGGATTGTGATGCGTCGTACGTAGGGCAGACGGGTAGATTGTTGAAAACTAGGATGAAAGAACATCGCAACAACATAAAAAGAAACGCGTCACAATTATCAGTCATATCGGAACATAGATTATTGAACCATGAATTTAATTGGGAGGATGTAAAAGTTTTAGACGAGGAGCCTTTTTTAGGTAAACGTTTGATATCCGAAATGATCCACATAAAACGGCAGAGGAATAGTTTAAATTTACATAGCGACACTGATAAATTAAATCGAGAATTTTGATCTGTTAATAGAAAAATTTACCAAAATCTAGCTTTGTGATTATACATAGCCGGTTTTTTTTATTAGACCTTTGACATGAGTGCCGATAAGTTTTAGTTGTTTTTATTTTTATTTTCATATTTTATTTTTATATTTTTTATATTTGTTTTTTGCGTATATATGTATCGACTGGGTCGAGGTAGAATACCGCACAGTCGTTAGAGTGATGTGTCACGTGTAGCATCGTCTTCTCTCTGTTTTTACTGTCGGGGTGAGTGTACTTCCCGGTTTTTAATTTTTAATTTTTGTGGATTTTTCTACGTTTAATCTATACTATGTTGATTAGTTTTGGTAAGGGAGTCACTGCTCTGCTTCCTTCCTGACGATGGTCACCGTTAGGGAGACGCTCCGACGGCCGGACGGTTTGAATAGGGAGGAGAATGATATTTAATTTATTTGCGGATTGTATGTATATGAGTTTTATAATTTTCTGTTTGTACCGATTATCTTTTATTTTTGTTTCTTTGTATTTTGCAGCTACTGAAGAAGACCCGAAGTGGGTCGAAACGTTTAGAATTTAATAAATGAGTTTGATTTGAGATCTCATTTTAATTTATTAATTTTGTGCATGTCGTCCGCACAGGCTCCGATTGCCGTTGAGATTTTATTTTTATTGTAACACAATAATTCGAGCCGAGATTAACTGTTTTTATGTTATTATCATATTTATGATAAATGATAATAACGTTCCTCACTCACTCACTCACTCTCTCTTTCTCTCTCTCTCACTCTCTCCCTCCCTCATTATTATCATTTATTGATTATTTTAAAAAACAAAATTTTGATAGGACGTATTCGAATACTACACAGAGAAAATTTTTTCTTAAAATTTACTCTAAAAATCATGGTAATCGTGGGACAATGGTATTGAAAGAATTTTATAAGAATTTTTCTGATTAATATTTACTATAATAAAAATATTAATAAATAATAATCCTTAAGGTTGCCAGTAATAATTAATAAAAAACCACTCCTCAATGTTTAAAGTCGACCAGACTGGCGATAATTTATTATAAATAATTATTTGAAATACAACGTTTCGGCTGT